>NW_025752945.1:0-11589 GCF_021184085.1 Oncorhynchus gorbuscha
ATGTAACAATGGTGTGTGGTAAGTCTGAAGCTATAGCTACCGTGTCCCCTCTGTCCCTGAGTGGCACACTATTCCCTTTGGAGCACTATGTGCTGTGAATAGGGTGTGTGGTAAGTCTGAAGCTATATTTCTACGTGTCCCCTGTCTCACTGAAATGGCACACTATTCCCTTTATAGAGCACTATGTGTAACGAATAGGGTGTGTGGTAAGTCTGAAGTATAGCTACAAGTGTCCCCTCTGTCCCCTGAAATGGCACACTATTCCCTTTATAGAGCACTATGTGTAACGAATAGGGTGTGTGGTAAGTCTAAAGCTATAGCTACCGTGTCCCCCTCTGAAATGGCACACTATTCCCTTTATAGAGCACTATGTGCGAATAGGTGTGTGGTAAGTCTGAACTATTCCCTTTATAGAGCACTATGTGTAACGAATAGGGTGTGTGGTAAGTCTGAAGCTATAGCTACCGTGTCCCCTCTGTCCCCTGAAATGGCACACTATTCCCTTTATAGAGCACTATGTGTAACGATAGGTGTGTGGTAAGTCTGAAGCTATAGCTACCGTGTCCCTCTGTCCCCTGAAATGGCACACTATTCCCTTTATAGAGCACTATGTGTAACGAATAGGTGTGTGGTAAGTCTGGAAGCTATAGCTACCGTGTCCCCTCTGTCCCTGAAATGGCACACTATTCCCTTTATAGAGCACTATGTGTAACGAATAGGGTGTGTGGTAAGTCTGAAGCTATAGCTACCGTGTCCCTCTGTCCCCTGGAAATGGCACACTATTCCCTTTATAGAGCACTATGTGTAACGAATAGGTGTGTGGTAAGTCCTGAAGCTATAGCTACCGTGTCCCCTCTGTCCCCTGAAATGGCACACTATTCCCTTTATAGAGCACTATGTGTAACGAATAGGGTGTGTGGTAAGTCTGAAGCTATAGCTACCGTGTCCCCTCTCCCTCTGTCCCTGAAAGGGTGTGGAAATGTCCCCTCTGCACACTATTCCCTTTATAGAGCACTATGTGTAACGAATAGGGTGTGGTAAGTCTGAAGCTATAGCTACCGTGTCCCCTCTGTCCCCTCTGAAATGGCACACTATTCCTTTATAGAGCACTATGTGTAAATTCTAATAGGGTGTGTGGTAAGTCTGAAGCTATAGCTACCGTGTCCCCTCTGTCCCCTGAAATGGCACACTATTCCCTTTATAGAGCACTATGTGTAACGAATAGGGTGTGTGGTAAGTCTGAAGCTATAGCTACCGTGTCCCCTCTGTCCCCTGAAATGGCACACTATTCCCTTTATAGAGCACTATGTGAAATAACGAATAGGGTGTGTGGTAAGTCTGAAGCTATAGCTACCGTGTCCCCTCTGTCCCCTGAAATGGCACACTATTCCCTTTATAGAGCACTATGTGTAACGAATAGGGTGTGTGGTAAGTCTGAAGCTATAGCTACCGTGTCCCTCTGTCCCCTGAAATGGCACACTATTCCCTTTATAGAGCACTATGTGTAACTTGAATAGGGTGTGTGGTAAGTCTGAAGCTATAGCTACCGTGTCCCCTCTGTCCCCTGAAATGGCTAGGGTGTGTGGTAAGTCACTATTCCCTTTATAGAGCACTATGTGTAACGAATAGGGTGTGTGGTAAGTCTGAAGCTATAGCTACCGTGTCCCCTCTGTCCCCTGAAATGGCACACTATTCCTTTATAGAGCACTATGTAACGAATAGGGTGTGTGGTAAGTCTGAAGCTATAGCTACCGTGTCCCCTCTGTCCCCTGGCACACTATCCCTTTATAGAGCACTATGTGTAACGAATAGGGTGTGTGGTAAGTCTGAAGCTATAGCTACCGTGTCCCCTCTGTCCCCTGAAATGGCACACTATTCCCTTTATAGAGCACTATGTGTAACGAATAGGGTGTGTGGTAAGTCTGAAGCTATAGCTACCGTGTCCCCTCTGTCCCCTGAAATGGCACACTATTCCCTTTATAGAGCACTATGTGTAACGAATAGGGTGTGTGGTAAGTCTGAAGCTATAGCTACCGTGTCCCCTCTGTCCCCTGAAATGGCACACTATTCCCTTTATAGTGCACTACTTTAGACCAGGGTCCATAGGGCTCAG
The DNA here is from genome assembly GCF_021184085.1 of Oncorhynchus gorbuscha. Lineage (NCBI taxonomy): Eukaryota > Metazoa > Chordata > Actinopteri > Salmoniformes > Salmonidae > Oncorhynchus > Oncorhynchus gorbuscha. Next base: position 2,114 of record NW_025752945.1, read on the forward strand.
GGAATAGGGTGCAATTTGGGACACATGTTGAGACTAAGGTCGAAAGGTGCTGCTGTCTTCTTTCCTTTTTTTTATGGAAGACTTCTAAAAGGGGGAGATCTAGGAGATCTATCCTGACAGCTCACAGGGGGAGATCTATCCTGACAGCTCACAGGGGGAGATCTATCCTGACAGCTCACAGGGGGAGATCTATCCTGACAGCTCACAGGGGGAGATCTATCCTGACAGCTCACAGGGGGAGATCTATCCTGACAGCTCACAGGGGGAGATCTATCCTGACAGCCAGCTCACAGGGGGAGATCTATCCTGACAGCCAGCTCACAGGGGGAGATCTATCCTGACAGCCAGCTCACAGGGGGAGATCTATCCTGACAGCCAGCTCACAGGGGGAGATCTATCCTGACAGCCAGCTCACAGGGGGAGATCTATCCTGACAGCCAGCTCACAGGGGGAGATCTATCCTGACAGCTCACAGGGGGAGATCTATCCTGACAGCCAGCTCACAGGGGGAGATCTATCCTGACAGCCAGCTCACAGGGGGAGATCTATCCTGACAGCCAGCTCACAGGGGGAGATCTATCCTGACAGCCAGCTCACAGGGGAAGATCTATCCTGACAACCAGCCAGCTCACAACCTGATAGATTCATATAAACCATGTGGGTTCCTTTAGATTCATATAAACCATGTGGGTTCCTTTAGATTCATATAAACCATGTGGGTTCCTTTAGATTCATATAAACCATGTGGGTTCCTTTAGATTCATATAAACCATGTGGGTTCCTTTAGATTCATATAAACTATGTGGGTTCCTTTAGATTCATATAAACCATGTGGGTTCCTTTAGATTCATATAAACCACGTGGGTTCCTTTAGATTCATATAAACCTATATATATACACACCTACATATAAAATAAATGAAAGAAGCCACTGTACCTGTATAGAACAGCTTTGTCTGCACCAAATACACCCACTATTAAGTCTGTGGTGGAGAGAGAGGGAGGAGAGAGGGAGAGAGACAGAGGGGAGAGAGACAGAGAGAGACAGAGGGAGAGAGACAGAGAGGGGAGAGACAGAGAGGAGAGAGACAGAGAGGGGAGGAGACAGAGAGAGGGAGAGAGACAGAGGGGGTGGGAAAAAGAGATGGGGGAGAAAAGGGAGAGAGAGAGGGGAGAGAGGGGAGAGAGAGAGGGGAGAGAGGGGGAGGAGGAGAGAGACAGAGGGAGAGGAGAGGGGGAGAGAGACAGAGGAGAGACAGAGAGGGGAGAGGGGAGAGAGACAGACAGGGGGAGAGAGACAGAGGAGGGGAGAGAGACAGAGGGGGAGAGAGAGACAGAGAGGGAGAGAGAGACAGAGAGGGAGAGAGACAGAGGGGAGGAGAGAGACAGAGGAGGGAGAGAGACAGAGGGGGGTGGGAAAAAAGAGAGATGGGGGAGAAAGGGGGAGAGAGAGAGGGGGAGAGAGAGAGGGAGAGAGGGGGAGAGAGAGGGGGAGAGAGGGGGAGGAGAGAGACAGGGGAGAGGAGAGAGAGAGACAGAGAGGAGAGACAGAGAGGGAGAGGAGAGAGGAGAGGGAGAGAGACAGAGGGAGAGAGACAGAGAGGGAGAGAGACAGAGAGGGGAGAGAGACAGAGAGGGAGAGAGACAGGGGAGAGAGACAGAGAGGAGAGACAGAGGGAGAGACAGAGAGAGAGGGGAGAGAGACAGAGAGGGAAGAGACAGAGAGGGAGAGAGACAGAGAGGGGGTGGGAAAAGAGAGATGGGGAGAAAAGGGGGAGAGAGAGAGGGAGAGAGAGAGAGGAGAGAGAGAGAGGGAGAGAGAGAGAGGGAGAGAGAGAGAGGGAGAGGAGAGAGGGGAGAGACAGAGGGAGGAGGAGAGAGACAGAGAGGGGAGAGAGACGGAGAGAGACAGAGAGGAGAGAGGAGAGAGAGACAGAGAGGGAGAGAGACAGAGAGGGAGAGAGACGAGAGGGAGAGAGACAGAGAGGGGTGGGAAAAAGAGAGATGGGAGAAAAGGGGAGAGAGAGAGGGGAGAGAGAGAGAGGGGAGAGGAGAGAGGAGAGAGAGAGAGGGAGAGGGAGAGAGGGAGAGGAGAGAGGGGAGAGACAGAGGGAGAGGAGAGAGACAGAGAGGGGAGAGAGACGGAGAGAGACAGAGAGGAGAGAGGGGAGAGAGACAGAGAGGGGAGAGGGGAGAGAGACAGAGAGGGGAGAGGAGAGAGGAGAGGGGGGAGAGGAGAGAGGGGAGAGGGAAAGAGAGAGATGGGGGAGAAAAGGGGGAGAGAGAGAGAGACAGACAGAGAGAGAGAGGAGAGCGAGAGAGAGGAGAGCGAGAGAGAGGGCGAGCAAGACAGTAGAGAGAAAAATGTCAGTGTAATACCAGCAGGCTTACTAAGCAACAAGCCCCGTAATCAAATCCTTTATGTTTCACTTTTTTTGCCAAGTAAGAGCCAAATCTGTAAGCAGTCAGTCACCACAAACCCAGGAAAATACTAGCAGAGCTTAACTCCCTAACACCTTTCAACAACACTCATACCTCCCCTAACAACACCTGGGTATCCATTCTAGTATCAAACTACCTGGGTATCCAATCTAGTATCAAACTACCTGGGTATCTATTCTAGTATCAAACTACCTGGGTATCTATTCTAGTATCAAACTACCTGGGTATCTATTCTAGTATCAAACTACCTGGGTATCCAATCTAGTATCAAACTACCTGGGTATCCATTCTAGTATCAAACTACCTGGGTATCCATTCTAGTATCAAACTACCTGGGTATCCATTCTGGTCAATATCGGTGGCTCCGTGCAGGGAGTATCCAAAGCTGGGGGGCATGTAAGAGGAGGCCCACCTCCCCACTAGCACCTGAGAAGGCACTGGGTCAGGCCCTGCAGCCCTCCCATTGTGGATGTACACTAGGCCCCTGTGCTTCGACCCGCCGTAGGGGTGCAGCTATGGCAACGTCTGGAACAGAGAAACATTAAAGGAAGTTCACTAATGGTGGTTTGGCCTTTGTCTTCAAACCAGGGAATCTCCCGAGTTGGCCTCATACATACCGTTGAGACCTCATACATACATACCGGTGAGGCCTCATACATACATACCGTTGAGGCCTCATGCATACATACCGCTGAGGCCTCATACATACATACCGCTGAGACCTCATACATAACATACCGTTGAGACCTCATACATACATACCGTTGAGGCCTCATACATACATACCGTTGAGGCCTCATACATACATACCGTTGAGGCCTCATACATACATACCGTTGAGGCCTCATACATACATACCGCTGAGGCCTCATACATACATACCGCTGAGACCTCATACATACATACCGCTGAGACCTCATACATACATACCGTTGAGGCCTCATACATACATACCGTTGAGGCCTCATACATACATACCGTTGAGGCCTCATACATACATACCGTTGAGGCCTCACTACATACATACACGTTGAGGCCTCATACATACATACCGTTGAGGCCTCATACATACATACCGTTGAGCCCTCATACATACATACCGTTGAGCCCTCATACATACATACATACATACATACATACATACATACATACATACATACATACATACATACATACATACATACATACATACATACATACATACATACATACATACATACATACATACATACATACATACATACATACCGTTGAGGCCTCATACATACATACATCCATACATACTGTTGAGACCTCATACATACATACTGTTGAGACCTCATACATACATACTGTTGAGGCCTCATACATACATACGTTAAGACCTCATAGAAACATACCGTTGAGACCTCCTTACATACCGTTGGACCTCATACGCCGTTGAGACCTCATACGCCCGTTGAGACCTCACGCCACATACCGTTGAGGCCTCATACATACATACCGTTGAGACCTCATACATACATACCGTTGAGACCTCATACATACATACCGTTGAGACCTCATACATACATACCCGTTGTGACCTCATACATACCGTTGTGACCTCATACATACATACCGTTGAAGCCATCCATATCCAGGTCCCCCAGTGTGGCGATAGAACTGCCCGAAGCGTGAGTAGATCTCTGTCCCACTCAGTGTGATGGGGTGTGTGGAAGGAGAAGCCTCCCTTCCCCAGGGAACACAGACACCTGGCCCACCTCCCTCAGCTTCCCATCACTACCGCGGTCCATGAACAGAGGGGCCCCTACAAACAGATCCACCAGCCTGAGGAGAGACAGAACATGATTGGGATTTACACTAACAGAAGACAAACTTCCAATAGTGGACCACTAATTCATGGTAAAGGCACTGCATCTCAGTGCTTGAGGCGTCACTAAAGACACCCTAAAGACACCCTAAAAACACCCTAAAGACACCCTAAAGACACCCTAAAGACACCCTAAAGACACCCTAAAGACACCCTAAAGACACCCTAAAGACACCCTAAAGACACCCTAAAGACACCCTAAAGACACCCTAAAGACACCCTAAAGACACACTAAAGACACACTAAAGACACCCAAAGACACCCAAAGACACCCTGGTTCGATTCCAGGCTGTATCACATCGGACGTGATTGGGAGTCCCACAGGGAATCTGACTTGTCCCAACAAGCCGTCATTAAGCCGTCATTTTAAATAAGAATTTGTTGACTTTAAATAAGGTTACTAATTCATGGTATTTTTGCAACTAAAAATAACACAGCGATATGTACTTTAACTAAATGCTCAGACAGAGACGGATATTTCTATGAGATATAAAAAGTACCCCCTCTTAAAGACATTTTAATAACATGTTGGGCTGGTTTCCCAGACTGTGAATAAGCCCTAGCACTACAGAAACATGTTCAATATGGACTCTCCATTTAAAGTGTTTATTTATTTATTCAGTAATGATAATTCATTTAGATTTAGCAAACATTAAGAGCTTTTTCGTCTTTGTTTTTTGTCTTACAATTGACCATGTACAATGTTTGGGCTTTTATGGACTTGATCTCACAACATATTCAAAAATGTCCCTAAGTGATATTGGCATGCAACTGAAGCTGAATGGTATGACATGACCTACTTTTAAAATCAGCCAGATATTACAGCTGCATCTGTGTGTATTTATTTAGAGTGAAGGTAACTAATTCAACCAACATATTACAGCTGCCATCTGTGTGAATTTATTTAGAGTGAGTAACTAATTCAACCAACATATTACAGCTGCATCTGTGTGTATTTATTTAGAGTGAGTAACTAATTCAACCAACATATTACAGCTGCATCTGTGTGAATTTATTTAGAGTGAGTAACTAATTCAACCAACATATTACAGCTGCATCTGTGTGAATTTATTTAGAGTGAGTAACTAATTCAACCAACATATTACAGCTGCATCTGTGTGAATTTATTTAGAGTGAGTAACTAATTCAACCAACATATTACAGCTGCATCTGTGTGAATTTATTTAGAGTGAGTAACTAATTCAACCAACATATTACAGCTGCATCTGTGTGAATTTATTTAGAGTGAGTAACTAATTCAACCAACATATTACAGCTGCATCTGTGTGAATTTATTTAGAGTGAGTAACTAATTCAACCAACATATTACAGCTGCATCTGTGTGAATTTATTTAGAGTGAGTAACTAATTCAACCAACATATTACAGCTGCATCTGTGTGAATTTATTTAGAGTGAGTAACTAATTCAACCAACATATTACAGCTGCATCTGTGTGAATTTATTTAGAGTGAGTAACTAATTCAACCAACATATTACAGCTGCATCTGTGTGAATTTATTTAGAGTGAGTAACTAATTCAACCAACATATTACAGCTGCATCTGTGTGAATTTATTTAGAGTGAGTAACTAATTCAACCAACATATTACAGCTGCATCTGTGTGAATTTATTTAGAGTGAGTAACTAATTCAACCAACATATTACAGCTGCATCTGTGTGAATTTATTTAGAGTGAGTAACTAATTCAACCAACATATTACAGCTGCATCTGTGTGAATTTATTTAGAGTGAGTAACTAATTCAACCAACATATTACAGCTGCATCTGTGTGAATTTATTTAGAGTGAGTAACTAATTCAACCAACATATTACAGCTGCATCTGTGTGAATTTATTTAGAGTGAGTAACTAATTCAACCAACATATTACAGCTGCATCTGTGTGAATTTATTTAGAGTGAGTAACTAATTCAACCAACATATTACAGCTGCATCTGTGTGAATTTATTTAGAGTGAGTAACTAATTCAACCAACATATTTCAACTGAATGCTTATATTAACCCCTGCTGTACCAAACTAAATGCCTGACTTATATTAACCCCCGCTGTACCAAACTAAATGCTTATATTAACCCCGCTGTACAAACTAAATGCTTATATTAACCCCCGCTGTACCAAACTAAATGCTTATATTAACCCCTGCTGTACCAAACTAAATGCCTGACTTATATTAACCCCCGCTGTACCAAACTAAATGCTAGGCTTATATTAACCCCTGCTGTACCAAACTAAATGCTTATATTAACCCCCGCTGTACCAAACTAAATGCTTATATTAACCCCCGCTGTACCAAACTAAATGCTTATATTAACCCCCGCTGTACCAAACTAAATGCTTATATTAACCCCTGCTGTACCAAACTAAATGCCTGACTTATATTAACCCCCGCTGTACCAAACTAAATGCTTATATTAACCCCCGCTGTACCAAACTAAATGCCTGACTCATATTAACCCCCACTGTACCAAACTAAATGCCTGACTTATATTAACCCCCGCTGTACCAAACTAAATGCTAGGCTTATATTAACCCCCGATGTACCAAACTAAATGCTTATATTAACCCCCGCTGTACCAAACTAAATGCTTATATTAACCCCCCGCTGTACCAAACTAAATGCCTGACTTATATTAACTTCGCTGTACCAAACTAAATGCTAGGCTTATATTAACCCCTGCTGTACCAAACTAAATGATATTAACCCCCACTGTACCAAACTAAATGCAGGTTTATATTAAGGCTTATAGTAACCCCTGCTGTACCAAACTAAATGTATATTAACCCCGCTGTACCAAACTAAATGCTGGGTTTATATTAGCCCACATTCTGCCAAACTAAATGCTAGGTTTATATTAACCCCCGCTGTACAAACTAAATTATATTAACCCCCACTGTACCAAACTAAATGCTTATATTAACCCCCGCTGTACCAAACTAAATGCTTATATTAACCCCCACTGTACCAAACTAAATGCCAGGTTTATATTAACCCCCGCTGTACCAAACTAAATGCTTATATTAACCCCCGCTGTACAGCCATATAGGTGTGTCTGTGACGGCCAATACAGCCCGGCTTGGATTGTTGCTCGTCCAATCAGCATCCAAACAACCAGTTTTCATAAACATCATTGCTTACCCATCATTATTGAGGTGTTCGCTGCCACACTGAATGGCCAAAGTAGGCAGCCATCTGAGGAAACAGAGAAATACAATGAGATCTTCCAGAGATCGTGTAGCCTACTCACTATTTCTCCATGGAGTCCACCGTCAGGATCGAAACATGGATTACCACAGTTCCATATATAACAGTATAGCTTCCGTCTCATCTCCCGCCCCTACCCGGAGCTCGACAGGGACCCTCTTGCACACGTCGACAACAGCCACCCCTCGAAGCATCGTTACCCATCGCTCCACAAAAAACCGCCCGGCCCTCGCAGGCAAGGGAGAACAACTACTTTGGAGTCTCGGAGCGGTAGCGTCCACCGGTGAAGAAACGCTATTAAGCGCCGCCCCCGCCCGCTACAGCTAGCTCGCCGTTCACATGTCGGTTACAGCAGGGTGTCAAAGTCAAATGGACGGAGGGCCAAATAAAATTAGCTACAAGCCGAGGGCCGGACTGTTCGAATGTTCATTGAAAATGTTTAAATGGCGCATATAGTCTAGTGAACCTAATTGAACCTACTGAAAACCTAACAAATATATTCCAATATGATCAGATAAATAAAGCAATATTTTCTTATGGCTCTGTCAGTAATCTTTTAATTTTCAACAGACACAAAAGACAAATTTCCTTTATATAAAAATCCCCCCATAACATGAACATTAAATGAAAGAAACCGGTATTCAAAGGCACCATCAGTAGCCTATATATTTTCTATTTTAGCAAAAGTGGGCTAAATTTACTTCAAAAGAAAAAAAACAATAATAGCAATTTTCTATCATCCACTCAACTGAAATATTTTAAAATATAATTGGATTGAAATACAATAAAATAAAGTGCAAAAATCTATTAATCAAAACAACACTTTGTTTAAGGAGAAGTAACATGCAGTGAAAACAAATATTAAACTTTAACTTTTAAACTTGAACTGAGTAAAAACTCTAAATATGTGATTGCACAGTAATGTTCACTTGTTTGAGGTTGAGGGTGATACTTGGTGGTGTCCCATTTTTCCACAAGTTCATCAATGTTCGGGGTAAGGCTCTGAGCTGAGGAAATCCTCAGAATTGAGTGGAGGTGTTCAGCAGTAAGTCGACTTCTGTGTGATGTTTTGTTCAAGTTCATCAAAGAAAACAGTTGTTCACACAGGTATGTGCTGCCAAACATAGACAAACGTTTGAGCAGCCTGGATGTGCAGCTGGGGCATTGTGTCGGGGAGGAACGGGGCGAGACTCCGCAGCACCACTGCCGCATATTTTGCCCCTCAGTGCATCATTGCATTGGAGGTCAATCAACTCCATTTGATTTGGTGTTGAGCTTTCACGTCAACAGCAAATGGGTTACCGAGCAGTTCAACCTGCTTTTTGACCTTCCAAAGTCAGCAAAATCGGCGTCAGAAAGTCCAGCGGCAGCATACCTATTTTATCAGCCAACTGTGCGCTCGGGAACGCACTGGTAGGAAAACTTCTCTTTCATGGTCTGGCAGCTGGGAAAGTGGCTCAAATTTTTCTTTCCGCATCTGCGTCTCCCATACAGAGTCAGTTTGGTTTTAAATGCCTTCACTGTACTGTACATATCAGAGATGACACGATCCATTGACCCTGCAGCTGCAAGTTCATTGCATTCAGATGATGACTCGTAATGTCACACAGAAAAGCCATTTCACACAGAAAAACATTTAAGTCTCGGAGTTGTGTTGTGTCTTTCCCTTTGCTGTCCAAAGAACAGACAAATCTCCTCACGAAGCTCGAAACATCTTTGAAGCACCTTTCTGAAGCAGCCATCGCACCTCTGTGCTTGATAAGGCAAATCACCATGCTCCGTTTCTAACTCCGTCAATGCCTTGAACTGAGTGATTCAAACCTTTGGCTCTGATAAAGTTAACTGTGCGCGTGATGATGCTCATTACATGCTCCATTTCAAGGCTTTACCGCACTAACGCTTCCTGGTGTATGATACAATGATAAGCTGTCAGCTCACCTGTCGCGTTTTCCTCTTGCATC
>NW_025752946.1:0-11589 GCF_021184085.1 Oncorhynchus gorbuscha
AAACAAGGATCCGACAAGGACAGAAGCGGAAAACAGAGGGAGAAATAGGGACTCTAATCAGAGGGCAAAATAGGGGACAGGTGTGAAAGAGTAAATGAGGTAGTTAGGAGAATGAGGAACAGCTGGGAGCAGGAACGGAACGATAGAGAGAAGAGAGCGAGAGAGCGAGAGAGGGAGGGGGAGAGAGAGGGATAGAAAGAGGGAAAGAACCTAATAAGACCAGCAGAGGGAAACGAATAGAAGGGGAAGCACAAGGACAAGACATGATAATCAATGAGAAAACATGACAGTGGGTGCAGAAACGTGTGGGTGCAGAAACGTAATGCAAGTGTGTGTATGCACTCATGTGTGCTACAGGAGGTATATTATAGCAGAAGAGATTTGATGAACATGGGGTAGGCACTAGGCAGCCTGGCATTGACTGCTTTACACTTGGAGACAATTACACAGAGTGGAAAATGTAATAGTATGGTGTTTAGAACCTGTGGTTCTCCAGTAGTCATGTTAGTGTTAGGTGTTATGCCTTTCCACAGGAGATGATTCTCCCTCCCTCTCCCCTCCTGCTTTCCCCTCCTGTCTGCTACCTCTCCCCTTTCTCTGCTTTCCCCTCCTGTCCGCTACCTCTCCCCCTCCAGTCCTCGGGTGACATTACCTGCCCTCTTTCCTGACACAGAGGATGCATACAGGGTGACACATGGTGATGAGTAATGGCTTCCCAGGGCCCGTAAAGATACCAACAGGACTGTGGGACTCAGCAAGGGGGGTCAGTTACCTGGGTCATGTGATAAGCTGATATAGGCTGTGGTCTATTTGAGGTGCCTGTCCCTAGGAGTGCCATGGGAGATGGGCTGGCTGTGTGTGGGGGGGTAAGAGGGTACCGAGGTGGAGCACTGACTGCTATTGTTCCTCAGACAGTTTAAACAGTCTTTTGTGCTGTTTGCTTGACGCATGGACACCTGAAACATTACCAGATATCTATTATTTTGTTCCCATAATGCACACTTAAATACCTTCTCACCTGTCTAGTTCACTATGCTACATTAGCCAAAGCTTTCTAACAGTGACACACTAACACTTTTTGGCAGTTGTTCTCTAAACCTGGAAAAGGTCTATATTTAGGCCAGGTTGTGTCTGTGTTGGTTCAAAGGGCCTTGTTTCTTTGAAGTAATGAAAGACAAAGAGATAAAACAGAGCAGATCAGAGGTGGCTAGGCCAGCTGTGTCAACAACAGGTTGTTTCATCAGCGCTTATCTCCCAGCACTCTACTGTACTGTTACCTCTCTCAGCAAGAGTCACCAGGGGCTTCCCCTCCCCAACACCTTATCACCCAGCACTCTACTGTACTGATACCTCTCTCAGCAAGAGTCACCAGGGGCTTCCCCTCCCCAACACCTTATCACCCAGAACTCTACTGTACTGTTACCTCTCTCAGCAAGAGTCACCAGGGGCTTCCCCTCCCCAACACCTTATCACCCAGCACTCTACTGTACTGATACCTCTCTCAGCAAGAGTCACCAGGGGCTTCTCCTCCCCAACACCTTATCACCCAGCACTCTACTGTACTGATACCTCTCTCAGCAAGAGTCACCAGGGGCTTCCCCTCCCCAACACCTTATCACCCAGCACTCTACTGTACTGATACCTCTCTCAGCAAGAGTCACCAGGGGCTTCCCCTCCCCAACACCTTATCACCCAGCACTCTACTGTACTGATATCTCTCTCAGCAAGAGTCACCAGGGGCTTCCCCTCCCCAACACCTTATCACCCAGCACTCTACTGTACTGATACCTCTCTCAGCAAGAGTCACCAGGGGCTTCCCTCCCCAACACCTTATCACCCAGCACTCTACTGTACTGATACCTCTCTCAGCAAGAGTCACCAGGGGCTTCCCCTCCCCAACACCTTATCACCCAGCACTCTACTGTACTGATACCTCTCTCAGCAAGAGTCACCAGGGGCTTCCCCTCCCCAACACCTTATCACCCAGCACTCTACTGTACTGATACCTCTCTCAGCAAGAGTCACCAGGGGCTTCCCCTCCCCAACACCTTATCACCCAGCACTCTACTGTACTGATACCTCTCTCAGCAAGAGTCACCAGGGGCTTCCCCTCCCCAACACCTTATCTCCCAGCACTCTACTGTACTGATACCTCTCTCAGCAAGAGTCACCAGGGGCTTCCCCTCCCCAACACCTTATCACCCAGCACTCTACTGTACTGATACCTCTCTCAGCAAGAGTCACCAGGGGCTTCCCCTCCCCAACACCTTATCACCGCAGCCACAGGAAGACCTTAGAGACTGTTTGGGAGAGGTTAACAATACATTTTACACACTCAAGGATAGCATGTTACTACAGGGTGGAATATTTCCAGGAACATTTGCATGTTGACGTTTATTGTCTTGAGTCTTGTCTTGGAGGCAGAACTGAGAGATTTGACCTTAGACAAACCAGCTGCAAAGTCCAAATTTGCTATATTGTAAAAATTCATGACAACTAAAATGTGCTTTTCAGTCTTCATTTAAGGTTAGGGTTTGGCAATAGGGTTAGCAGTGTGGTTAAGGTTAGAGATAAGGTTAGGGTTAGGTTTAAAATCAGATTTGATGACTTTGTGGCTGTGACAGCTAGTGACCACTCTACTCTGCAGAGCTGCCACCAGAACAAGATTCATAATGATGAAATATAAACAGGACTTGACAGGTTAGGAAGTTAGGTCCTGACACATGCTCACACTCACGCTTATGCTCGCAGACACTGGGATGATGGTGCTTCACTGCTTTTCCCAAACAGAATTAGCATGAAATGAAGATGGGCATGTTTGTGTCGAGCTGCTGCTCGCTTCCCTGACTTATTATTGTCATCTCATCACTTCCTCCTTCCCAGGTGTTCTGTAGAATGTTTGACTGCCTGCAGGGGGCATCATCAGAGGTAGGTACAGTACTGCATGGTGTGATCAGTACTGACTATTGACAGGTTTATGAATATACAACTGAACCTGTTATAGAAATGGGCCAGGGCCAGATGTAACACAGGACTAACCAGAGAGATTACTTTTTGGAGCGTGGTGCAGTTTGGTTAACCAGTTTGATTGATGTTCTAGCTAAACGTCAATGATGTGTGCACTGTGCATGAATGTGGGTTCTCTACTGCGTGTTTACAGTGATGATTAATTGCTAAGTGAACCACTGCCTCCAGACATCCACTGACCTCCCAACTAGCAATTCTAGGGAGAGAGAACGATTTTGTAATGTTACCCGTAATGTTCCTGTAATGGTTGAGTGTCCAGTTTTTCATTAGTTATGGGAACATTATATCTATACTAGCAAAAATCTCCTGAGAACCTTTTTAGCATTTGGCGTGAGAGTGAGAACGTTCCCTTAATTTCAAATAAAACATACCCAGAACGTGCTTACCATGTTCTCAGAATATCCCATATTAATGTTCTAGACACGTTTCATGGGATGCTGCAAGAACATTCATGTGTCCAGTTTTCTGTGGGTTAAGAGAATATTTCATCAACATCCCACCAAACATACACAGAACATGGTTGCCATGTTCTCAGAACATACGATCTTAAAGTTCTGGGTAAAATGTATTTGACATTAAGGGGATGGTCTCTTGGAGACATCCTTGCACATCACAGGAACATTCCTCTAAAAATGTTATTTAATGACCTAATGAGACTTAAGGGAACGTTCTCTAAAGTTGGGGGAACATTTGTTGTTAGCTGGGCTGGTGCCTCTTCTCGAGCTGAAACTGTGGAGAGGCTGCTATTCTTTTCTGTGTTTCTTCCCTTTTGTTCTCATCTCCATCCCTTCCATCCATCCTATCGCTCCCTCTATCTTTTAATCAATCTCCCCTACAATCTAGTCACAACTCATCATTTCCCCTCTCCTTGTTCTTATCCTTCCTCTTCCCACTCTCCTCTTTTCTCTTTCTCTCTCTTTTTCTCTCGGAGCTATACTTGGTTGTGTGGCAGTGCTGTGCGCCCCGTCAGCTCTCTAATGGCGGGCTCCCACTGTGCAGGTCTCTATTTTCAGCTATGGCCTCTAAACGATGCTCCAATTGCCAGCTCATCAGCCAGGGTGTTCTTCATCTTTACAGATCTGATCTAGGGCTGATTAAATGACTGCCCATCAGCTCACGTTGTTCTGCGGGTTGTGCAAATAACAATGTATGGGATTAAAACAGCTTTAGTAGAGTGGAGGGAAACAAGACAACAGCATTAGAGAGTGAGGGTAAGACAACAGCATTAGAGAGTGGGAGGTGCAAGACAACAGCATTAGAAGAGGGAGGGAAAGCAACTCAACAGCATTATTAGGAGGGAGTGTGCAAGACAACAGCATTAGAAGAGGGAGGGTACAACTCAACAGCATTAGAAGAGGAGGGTACAACTCAACAGCATTAGGAGAGGGAGGTGCAACACAACAGCATTAGGAGAGGGAGGTACAACACAACAGCATTGGGAGAGGAGGGTACAAACACAACAGCATCAGGAGAGGGAGGGTACAACAACAGCATTAGGAGAGGGAGGGTGCAAGACAACAGCATTAGAAGAGGGAGGGTACAACTCAACAGCATTAGGGAGAGGGAGGGTACAACACAACAGCATTAGGAGAGGGAGGGTACAACACAACAGCCAACACAACAGCATTAGGAAAGGGAGGGTACAACACAACAGCATCAGGAGAGGGAGGTACAACACAACAGCATTAAGAGAGGGAGGGTACAACACAACAGCATTAGGAGGGGGGGTACAACAGCATTAGGAGGGAGGGTACAACACAACATCATTAGGAGAGGGAGGGTACAACACAACAGCATTAGGAGAGGGGGGGGTACAACAGCATTAGGAGAGGTGGGTACAACACAACACTATTAGGAGAGGGGGTACAACACAACAGCATTAGGAGAGGGGGGTACAACAGCATTAGGAGAGGGAGGGTACAACACAACAGCATTAGGAGAGGGAGGGTACAACAGCATTAGGAGAGGGAGGGTACAACACAACACTATGAGGAGAGGGGGGTACAACACAACAGTATTAGGAGAGGAGGGTACAACAGCATTAGGAGAGGGAGGGTAAAACAGCATTAGGAGAGGGAGGGTACAACACAACACTATTAGGAGAGGGAGGGTACAACACAACAGCATTAGGAGAGGGAGGGTACAACACAACACTATGATGAGAGGAGGGTACAACACAACACTATGAGGAGAGGGAGGGTACAACACAACAGCATTGGGAGAGGGAGGGTACAACACAACAGCATTAGGAGAGGGAGGGTACAACACAACAGCATTAGGACAGGGAGGGTACAACACAACAGCATTAGGACAGGGAGGGTACAACACAACACTATGAGGAGAGGGAGGGTACAACACAACAGCATTAGGAGAGGGAGGGTACAACACAACAGCATTAGGAGAGGGGGGGTACAACAGCATCAGGAGAGGGAGGGTACAACACAACAGCATTAGGAGAGGGAGGGTACAACACAACAGCATTAGGAGAGGGAGGGTACAACACAACAGCATTAGAAGAGGGAGGGTACAACACAACAGCATCAGGAGAGGGAGGGTACAACACAACAGCCAACACAACAGCATTAGGAGAGGGAGGGTACAACACAACAGCCAACACAACAGCATTAGGAGAGGGAGGGTACAACAGAACAGCATCAGGAGAGGGAGGGTACAACACAACAGCCAACACAACAGCATTAGGAGAGGGAGGGTACAACACAACAGCATCAGGAGAGGGAGGGTACAACACAACAGCCAACACAACAGCATTAGGAGAGGGAGGGTACAACACAACAGCCAACACAACAGCATTAGGAGAGGGAGGGTACAACACAACAGCATCAGGAGAGGGAGGGTACAACACAACAGCCAACACAACAGCATTAGGAGAGGGAGGGTACAACACAACAGCATTAGGAGAGGGAGGGTACAACACAACAGCATTAGGAGAGGGAGGGTACAACACAACAGCATTAGGAGAGGGGGGGTACAACAGCATCAGGAGAGGGAGGGTACAACACAACAGCATTAGGAGAGGGATGGTACAACACAACAGCATTAGAAGAGGGAGGGTACAACACAACAGCATCAGGAGAGGGAGGGTACAACACAACAGCCAACACTACAGCATTAGGAGAGGGAGGGTACAACACAACAGCATTAGGAGAGGGAGGGTACAACGCAACAGCATCAGGAGAGGGAGGGTACAACACAACAGCATTAGGAGAGGGAGGGTACAACACAACAGCATCAGGAGAGGGAGGGTACAACACAACAGCCAACACAACAGTATTAGGAGAGGGAGGGTACAACAGAATTAGGAGAGGGAGGGTAAAACAGCATTAGGAGAGGGAGGGTACAACACAACAGCATCAGGAGAGGGAGGGTACAACACAACAGCATTAGGAGAGGGAGGGTACTACAGCATTAGTAGAGGGAGGGTACTACAACATTAGCAGAGGGAGGGTACTACAACATTAGCAGAGGGAGGGTACAACAGCATTAGCAGAGGGAGGGTACTACAACATTAGCAGAGGGAGGGTACTACAACATTAGCAGAGGAGGGTACTACAACATTAGCAGAGGGAGGGTACTACAACATTAGCAGAGGGAGGGTACTACAACATTTGCAGAGGGAGGGTACAACAGCATTAGTAGAGGGAGGTTACTACAACATTAGTAGAGGGAGGGTACTACAACATTAGCAGAGGGAGGGTACTACCACATTAGTAGAGGGAGGGTACTACAACATTAGCAGAGGGAGGGTACTACAACATTAGTAGAGGGAGGGTACTACAACATTAGCAGAGGGAGGGTACTACAACATTAGCAGAGGGAGTTTACTACAGCATTAGTAGAGGGAGGGTACTACAGCATTAGTAGAGGGAGGGTACTACAGCATTAGCAGAGGGAGGGTACTACAACATTAGCAGACGGAGGGTACAACTGCATTAGTAGAGGGAGGGTACTACAACACAACAGCATCAGGAGAGGGGAGGGTACAACACAACAGCCAACACAGCAGTATTAGGAGAGGGAGGTACAACAGAATTAGGAGAAGGGAGGGTAAAACAGCATTAGGAGAGGAGGGTACAACACAGGGTACTACAACATTAGGAGAGGAGGGTACTACAACATTACACAACAGCATTGCAGAGAGAGGGTACTACAGCATTAGCAGGAGTTTACTACAGCATTAGCAGAGGGAGGGTACTACAACAATAGCAGAGGAGGTACTACAACATTAGCAGAGGGTACAACAGCATTAGCAGAGGGGAGGGTACTACAACATTAGCAGAGGGAGGGTACTAGAGGATGGTAAGAGGAGGGTACAACAGCATTAACAGAGGAGAGGTACTACAACATTAGCAGAGGAGGGTACTACAACATTTGCAGAGAGGAGGGTACAACAGCATTAATAGAGGAGGTTACTACAACATTAGTAGAGGAGGTAACACAACATTAGCAGAGGGAGGGGTACTACCACATTAGTAGAGGAGGTACTACAACATTAGCAGAGGAGGTACTACAACATTAGTAGAGGAGGTACTACAACATTAGCAGAGGAGGGTACAACAGCATTAGTAGAGGGAGGTTACTACAACATTAGTGAGGAGGGTACTACAACATTAGCAGAGGGAGGGTACTACAACATTAGCAAGGGGAGTTTACTACAGCATTGTTAGTAGAGAGAGTGCTGGCATTAGTAGAGGAGGTACTGGCATTAGGCAGAGAGGAGGTACTACAGAGCAGACGGAGGGTACAACTGCATTAGTAGAGGAGGGTACTACAACATTAGCAGACGGAGGGTACTACAACATTAGCAGACGGAGGGTACTACAACATTAGCAGAGGGAGGGTACTACAACATTAGCAGACTGGAGGGTACTACAACATTAGCAGACTGGAGGGTTCTACAACATTAGCAGACGGAGGGTACTACAACATTAGCAGACGGAGGGTACTACAACATTAGCAGACGGAGGGTACTACAACATTAGCAGATCTGAGGGTACTACAACATTAGTAGAGGAGGGTACTACAACATTAGCAGACTTGAGTGGTACTACAACAATAGCAGAGGAGGGTACTACAACATTAGTAGAGGGAGGGTACTACAACATTAGCAGATCTGAGAAGGGCACTACAACAATAGCAGAGGGAGGGTACAACAGCATTTGCAGAGGAGTGGCACCACAAACATTTAGCAGAGGGGTTATACCTAGCAGGGGAGGGTACTACAACAATAGCAGAGGAGGGTACAAAACGTTAAGGGTACAACAGCATTAGTAGAGGGAGGGCACTACAACATTAGCAGAGGAGGTACAACAGCATTAGTAGAGGGATGGTACTACAACATTAGCAGAGGAGTGGTACAACAGCATTAGAGGGATGGTACTACAGCATTAGTGTACTACAACATTAGGAGGAGTTTACTACAACAATAGCAGAGGAGGGTACTACAACAATAGCAGAGGGATGGTACAACAACATTACAGAGGGAGGGTACAACAGCATTAGTAGGGGATGGTACTACAGCATTAGTAGAGGAGGGTACTACAACATTAGCAGAGGGAGGGTACTACAACATTAGCAGAGGGAAGGTACTACAACATTAGCAGAGGGAGGGTACTACAACATTGAAATTTTAACAGCATTAGTAGAGGAGGGTACAACAGCATTAGTAGAGGGAGGGTACTACAACATTATGAGAGGTACAACAGCATTAGTAGAGGGAGGTACTACAGCATTAGTAGAGGGAGGGTACTACAACATTAACAGAGGAGGGGTACATTAGCAGAGGAGAATTACTACAACATTATAGAAGGGAGGTACAACAGCATTAGTAGAGGAGGGTACTACAACATTAGTAGAGGGAGGGTACTACAACATTAGCAGAGGAGAGATTACTACAACATTAGTAGAGGGAGGGTACTACAACATTAGCAGAGGGAGGGTACAACAGCATTAGCAGAGGGAGGGTACAACAGCATTAGCAGAGGGAGGCTACTACAACATTAGCAGAGGAGGGTACAACAGCATTAGTAGAGAGAGGGTACTACAACATTAGTAGAGGAGGGTACTACAACATTAGCAGAGGGAGGGTACTACAACATTAGTAGAGGGAGGGTACTACAACATTAGCAGAGGGAGGGTACAACAGCATTAGCAGATGGAGTGTACAACAGCATTAACAGAGGGAGGGTACTACAACATTAGCAGAGGAGGCTACTACAACATTAGCAGAGTGAGGGTACAACAGCATTAGTAGAGGAGGGTACTACAACATTAGTAGAGGGAGGGTACTACAACATTAGCAGAGGGAGGGTACTACAACATTAGTAGAGGGAGGGTACTACAACATTAGCAGAGGGAGGGTACAACAGCATTAGCAGAGGAGGGTACTACAACATTAGCAGAGGGAGGGTACAACAGCATTAGTAGAGGAGGGTACTACAGCATTAGTAGAGGGAGGGTACTACAACATTAGTAGAGGGAGGGTACTACAACATTAGCAGAGGGAGGGTACTACAACATTAGCAGAGGGAGGGTACAACAGCATTAGCAGAGGGAGGGTACAACAGCATTAGCAGAGGGAGGCTACTACAACATTAGCAGAGGGAGGGTACAACAGCATTAGTAGAGGGAGGGTACTACAACATTAGTAGAGGGAGGGTACTACAACATTAGTAGAGGAGGGTACTACAACATTAGTAGAGGGAGGGTACTACAACATTAGCAGAGGAGGGTACAACAGCATTAGTAGAGGGAGGGTACTACAACATTAGCAGAGGGAGGGTACAACAGCATTAGTAGAGGGAGGGTACTACAACAATAATAATAATAATAATATGCCATTTAGCAGACGCTTTTATCCAAAGCGACTTACAGTCATGTGTGCATACATTGTACGTATGGGTGGTCCCGGGGTACTACAAGCATTAGCAGAGGCAGGGTAGGGTACAACACAACAGTGACACTACACAGGGGTTGCTTCATGGTCCACTATCAGCCTGTAATGTCCCTGTCCATCAGTCCTTCTTGTCCCTGTCATCATTTTGATTATAACTCTCTTGATATTCACTGAAGTCCCGGGTGATGGGCTGTAAATACCACAATCTGTATTCTCTACACTACAGTCTGTTAGAGGCGTTCACAGGTTTTATAGCATTTTCCCAGGCTGCGTTGGTTCTGACCCACCACCCAGAGATAATGACACCAGGATGTGCTCCTAATGTGTTTGTAGACAGTGCTCTTGCTGCCTTGGCTCTGGGGTTGGGATTGACTGTTGAAGCACCTCCTGCTGTCTGAAAGTGGAGCCTCCAAATTGTCCAATGAATTCCAGTGCCCCCCCCAGTGTTTTTGCCTCTTGGAAGTGGAACATAACCTAGCAATCTCATTTGCCATTCCAAATGTATTGTGTATGATGTCATTCCTATTCCAGGGGGTGAGAGACAAGACAAGGAGATGAATGTGCACGGTGGCTTTGTCTAGAGGGTGACATCAAGGCATGGATGAATAGTTGGTTCCAGTGAAGTGGTGCCGTTGGCAGTGTGGCCACTACAGTATGCCTACTGTATGTGTTCACCAGCACTGTGAATAGTGTGTCTGTTTCCTTACAATTCATCTATGTGAGGTCTAAGAGCCCTTTCTCCTCCATGCTATCCAAACCACTAATTAGTTCATTAGCCCGGCCTGTCTTTCAGTTTGACTGGCACAAGCGCCTATTCACCTAATAATCCCACAAGCAGGCAGGCAGGCTGAGTGTGTGAGTTAGTGTGTGCAGGGAGCTGGTGTTTAAGTGTCTCGGTGGTGTTAGCGACACAGCAGGCATCAGAGAGCTGTGCTGATACTGATCTGCTCATTAGACAGCGTTATTCCCCATGCAGCTCTGACACACACGCCTCCTCTTTCACAAAGTTCAGTGGAAGCGCACCGATCTGCTTGCCCGGATCTGACTGACCCTGACCTCGTCCGTGTGGTGTTATCACATAGACAGAGGGATAGTCAGTGGGGTGGGTGGAGTCAGATGATTTGTCTCCATGTCAGCCGCCAGCTGCCTGGTCTTAAATCTTCTTGTTAAAACAGTGGTCCCTCCACCTCTTGTTTCTCCCACTGCTTACATTCCAGGCCCTGATGAATGAGTGTCCATGTTTCACTGGGCTGTAGTGGAGCCAGTCGAACCTTAGAGGTTGTGGACCTCACAGGGGTGTGGATGGTCCTCAGGGTGATAGCATGAGGTGAACACGCCTGACCTTACACCACTTTGGCCTTGTGGGACAAACACAGGACAGAGACGTGACCACGGTTCACTCTGTCCACTTCACCAGATCACTAACATATCTCCAGAGGGCCAGTAGTGTCCTGGAAAATCAACGACTGGTTGGCACCATGTGCTAATTTGGTTGAAGGCTGTTCAATTACATAGATCTCTTTGGTTATACTGCAAGGACATTTGGATGTGATTATGTGATGCTTGTCTTATGTTTGATTTGATTTTGATGTTTGCAGTATAAACAAATACAAATGTTATGGTGGCCACTGATTCCATGGTTACCTTGA
>NW_025752947.1:0-11589 GCF_021184085.1 Oncorhynchus gorbuscha
AGACTGACCAGCTACCACATGGACAGACTGACCAGCTACCACATGGACACAGTGACTAGCTACCACATGGACAGACTGACCAGCTACCACATGGACACAGTGACCAGCTACCACATGGACAGACTGGACCAGCTACCACATGGACAGACTGACCAGCTACCACATGGACAGACTGACCAGCTACCACATGGACAGACTGACCAGCTACCACATGGACAGACTGACCAGCTACCACATGGACAGACTGACCAGCTACCACATGGACAGACTGACCAGCTACCACATGGACAGACTGACCAGCCACCACATGGACAGACTGACCAGCTACCACATGGACAGACTGACCAGCTACCACATGGACAGACTGACCAGCTACCACATGGACAGACTGACCAGCTACCACATGGACAGAGTGACCAGCTACCACATGGACAGACTGACCAGCTACCACATGGACACAGTGACCAGCTACCACATGGACAGAGCTGACCAGCTACCACATGGACAGACTGACCAGCTACCACATGGACACAGCTGACCAGCTACCACATGGACACAGTGACCAGCTACCACATGGACAGACTGACCAGCTACCACATGGACAGACTGACCAGCTACCACATGGACAGACTGACCAGCTACCACATGGACAGACTGACCAGCTACCACATGGACACAGCTGACCAGCTACCACATGGACAGACTGACCAGCTACCAGCATGGACAGACTGACCAGCTACCACATGGACAGACTGACCAGCTACCACATGGACAGACTGACCAGCTACCACATGGACAGACTGACCAGCTACCACATGGACAGACTGACCAGCTACCACATGGACAGACTGACCAGCTACCACATGGACAGACTGACCAGCTACCACATGGACAGACTGACCAGCTACCACATGGACACAGTGACCAGCTACCACATGGACAGACTGACCAGCTACCACATGGACAGACTGACCAGCTACCACATGGACACAGTGACTAGCTACCACATGGACAGACTGACCAGCTACCACATGGACACAGTGACTAGCTACCACATGGACAGACTGACCAGCTACCGCATGGATAGACTGACCAGCTACCACATGGACACAGTGACCAGCTACCGCATGGACAGACTGACCAGCTACCACGTGGACAGACTGACCAGCTACCGCATGGACAGACTGACCAGCTACCACATGGACAGACTGACCAGCTACCACATGGACACAGTGACCAGCTACCACATGGACAGACTGACCAGCTACCACATGGACAGACTGACCAGCTACCACATGGACACAGCTGACCAGCTACCACATGGACACACTGACCAGCTACCACATGGACAGACTGACCAGCTACCACATGGACAGACTGACCAGCTACCACATGGACAGACTGACCAGCTACCACATGGACACAGTAACCAGCTACCACATGGACAGACTGACCAGCTACCACATGGACAGACTGACCAGCTACCACATGGACAGACTGACCAGCTACCACATGGACAGACTGACCAGCTACCACATGGACAGACTGACCAGCTACCACATGGACAGACTGACCAGCTACCACATGGACAGACTGACCAGCTACCACATGGACACACTGACCAGCTACCACATGGACAGACTGACCAGCTACCACATGGTCACAGTGACCAGCTACCGCATGGACAGACTGACCAGCTACCACGTGGACAGACTGACCAGCTACCGCATGGACAGACTGACCAGCTACCACATGGACACAGTGACCAGCTACCACATGGACAGACTGACCAGCTACCACATGGACAGACTGACCAGCTACCACATGGACAGACTGACCAGCTACCACATGGACAGACTGACCAGCTACCACATGGACAGACTGACCAGCTACCACATGGACAGACTGACCAGCTACCACATGGACAGACTGACCAGCTACCACATGGACAGACTGACCAGCTACCACATGGACAGACTGACCAGCTACCACATGGACAGACTGACCAGCTACCACATGGACAGACTGACCAGCTACCACATGGACAGACTGACCAGCTACCACATGGACAGACTGACCAGCTACCACATGGACAGACTGACCAGCTACCACATGGACAGACTGACCAGCTACCACATGGACAGACTGACCAGCTACCACATGGACAGACTGACCAGCTACCACATGGACAGACTGACCAGCTACCACATGGACAGACTGACCAGCTACCACATGGACAGACTGACCAGCTACCACATGGACAGACTGACCAGCTACCACATGGACAGACTGACCAGCTACCACATGGACAGACTGACCAGCTACCACATGGACAGACTGACCAGCTACCACATGGACAGACTGACCAGCTACCACATGGACAGACTGACCAGCTACCACATGGACAGACTGACCAGCTACCACATGGACAGACTGACCAGCTACCACATGGACAGACTGACCAGCTACCACATGGACAGACTGACCAGCTACCACATGGACAGAGTGACCAGCTACCACATGGACAGACTGACCAGCTACCACATGGACAGACTGACCAGCTACCACATGGACAGACTGACCAGCTACCACATGGACAGACTGACCAGCTACCACATGGACAGACTGACCAGCTACCACATGGACAGACTGACCAGCTACCACATGGACAGACTGACCAGCTACCACATGGACAGACTGACCAGCTACCACATGGACAGACTGACCAGCTACCACATGGACAGACTGACCAGCTACCACATGGACAGACTGACCAGCTACCACATGGACAGACTGACCAGCTACCACATGGACAGACTGACCAGCTACCACATGGACACAGTGACCAGCTACCACATGGACAGACTGACCAGCTACCACATGGACAGACTGACCAGCTACCACATGGACAGACTGACCAACTACCACATGGACAGACTGACCAGCTACCACATGGACACTGACCAGCTACCACATGGACAGACTGACCAGCTACCACATGGACACACTGACCAGCTACCACATGGACAGACTGACCAGCTACCACATGGACAGACTGACCAGCTACCACATGGACAGACTGACCAGCTACCACATGGACAGACTGACCAGCTACCACATGGACAGACTGACCAGCTACCACATGGACAGACTGACCAGCTACCACATGGACAGACTGACCAGCTACCACATGGACAGACTGACCAGCTACCACATGGACAGACTGACCAGCTACCACATGGACAGACTGACCAGCTACCACATGGACAGACTGACCAGCTACCACATGGACAGACTGACCAGCTACCACATGGACAGACTGACCAGCTACTACATGGACAGAGTGACCAGCTACCACATGGACAGACTGACCAGCTACCACATGGACAGAATGACCAGCTACCACGTGGACAGACTGACCAGCTACCACGTGGACAGAATGACCAGCTACCACGTGGACAGACTGACCAGCTACCACGTGGACAGACTGACCAGCTACCACATGGACAGACTGACCAGCTACCACATGGACAGACTGACCAGCTACCACATGGACAGACTGACCAGCTACCACATGGACAGACTGACCAGCTACCACATGGACAGACTGACCAGCTACCACATGGACAGACTGACCAGCTACCACATGGACAGACTGACCAGCTACCACATGGACAGACTGACCAGCTACCACATGGACAGACTGACCAGCTACCACATGGACAGACTGACCAGCTACCACATGGACAGACTGACCAGCTACCACATGGACAGACTGACCAGCTACCACATGGACAGACTGACCAGCTACCACATGGACAGACTGACCAGCTACCACATGGACACAGTGACCAGCTACCACATGGACAGACTGACCAGCTACCACATGGACAGACTGACCAGCTACCACATGGACAGACTGACCAGCTACCACATGGACAGACTGACCAGCTACCACATGGACAGACTGACCAGCTACCACATGGACAGACTGACCAGCTACCACATGGACAGACTGACCAGCTACCACATGGACAGACTGACCAGCTACCACATGGACAGACTGACCAGCTACCACATGGACAGACTGACCAGCTACCACATGGACAGACTGACCAGCTACCACATGGACAGACTGACCAGCTACCACATGGACAGACTGACCAGCTACCACATGGACAGACTGACCAGCTACCACATGGACAGACTGACCAGCTACCACGTGGACAGACTGACCAGCTACCACATGGACAGACTGACCAGCTACCACATGGACAGACTGACCAGCTACCACATGGACAGACTGACCAGCTACCACATGGACAGACTGACCAGCTACCACATGGACACAGTGACCAGCTACCACATGGACAGACTGACCAGCTACCACATGGACAGACTGACCAGCTACCACATGGACAGACTGACTAGCTACCACATGGACAGACTGACCAGCTACCACATGGACAGAGTGACCAGCTACCACATGGACAGACTGACCAGCTACCGCATGGACAGACTGACCAGCTACCACATGGACAGACTGACCAGCTACCACATGGACAGACTGACCAGCTACCACATGGACAGACTGACCAGCTACCACATGGACAGACTGACCAGCTACCACATGGACAGACTGACCAGCTACCACATGGACACAGTGACCAGCTACCACATGGACACAGTGACCAGCTACCACATGGACAGACTGACCAGCTACCACATGGACACAGTGACCAGCTACCACATGGACACAGTGACCAGCTACCACATGGACAGACTGACCAGCTACCACATGGACAGACTGACCAGCTACCACATGGACAGACTGACCAGCTACCACATGGACAGACTGACCAGCTACCACATGGACACAGTGACCAGCTACCACATGGACAGACTGACCAGCTACCACATGGACAGACTGACCAGCTACCACATGGACAGACTGACCAGCTACCACATGGACAGACTGACCAGCTACCGCATGGACACAGTGACAGCTACCACATGGACACAGTGACCAGCTACCATGGACAGACTGACCAGCTACCACATGGACACAGTGACCAGCTACACATGGACACAGTGACCAGCTACCACATGGACACAATGACCAGCTACCACATGGACAGACTGACCAGCTTCCATGGACACAGTGACCAGCTACCGCATGGACAGACTGACCAGCTACCACATGGACAGAGTGACCAGCTACCACATGGACAGACTGACCAGCTACCGCATGGACAGACTGACCAGCTACCGCATGGACAGACTGACCAGCTACCACGCATGGACAGACTGACCAGCTACCACATGGACAGACTGACCAGCTACCACATGACAGACTGACCAGCTACCACATAGACAGACTGACCAGCTACCCACATGACCAGCTACACATGGACAGACTGACCAGCTACCACATGGACACAGTGACCAGCTACCACATGGACACATGACCAGCTACCACATGGACACAGCACCAGCCAACACATGGACAGACTTGACTAGCCACCACACGGGACAGACTGACTCAGCTACCACATGGCCAGACCAGCTACTACATAATATTGTGTGACCAGCTACCATACATGGACAGACTGACCAGCTACCACATGGACAGACCACCAGCTGGCCACATGGACAGAGTGACCAGTTTGCCATGACAGACTGGGACCAGCCAACACGTGGACAGATCACCAGCTATCACGCGGGACAGAATGACCAGCCACCACGCACAGACTGACCAGCTACCACTGACAGCACTGACCAGCTACCACATGGACAGACTGACCAGCCGCTACCACGGGACAGACTGGACCACAACACATGACAGACCGACCGGTCACTGTTACTGACACCGACCGCCACTATGACAGACCGACCAGCTACTTACATGGACACAGTGACCAGCTACCACATGTATTGTGACTGAATGCATACCACATGGACACTGACCAGCTACCACATGGGGACAGAACACCAACTACCACATGGACAGATTGGACTAACTACCACATGGACAGACGACCAGCTACCACATGGACAGACTGGACCAGCTACTACATGGACACACTCACCGTCACTACGGACACAGCGGACCAGCACTATTATGGCAGACTTGACTCATTACCACATGGACAGACTGACCAGCTACCACATGGACAGACTGACCAGCTACACATGGACACACTGACCAGCTACCACATGGACACAGTGACCAGCTACCACATGGATAACTGACCAGCTACCACATGGACAGACTGACCAGCTACCACATGGACAGACTGACCAGCTACCACATGGACAGACTGGAACCAGCTACCACATGGACAGACTGACCAGACATGGACAGAGACCAGCTACCACATGGACAGACTGACCAGCTACCACATGGACAGACTGACCAGCTACCACATGGACAGACTGACCAGCTACCACATGGACAGACTGACCAGCTACCACATGGACACAGTGACCAGCTACCACATGGACAGACTGACCAGCTACACATGGACATGGACATGGACAGACTGACCAGCTACCACATGGACAGACTGGACCAGCTACCACATGGACACAGTGACCAGCTACCACATGGACACAGTGACCAGCTACCACATGGACAGACTGACCAGCTACCACATGGACAGACTGACCAGCCATCACGCATGGGACAGAATGACCAGCTACCACATGGACAGACTGACCAGCTACACATTGACAGACTGACCAGCTACCACATGGACAGACTGACCAGCTACCCATGGACAGACTGACCAGCTACCATGGACAGACTGACCAGCTACCACATGGACAGAATGACCGGCTACCACATGGACAGACTGACCAGCTACCACATGGACACAGTGACCAGCTACCACATGGACAGACTGACCAGCTACCACATGGACAGACTGACCAGCTACCACATGGACAGACTGACCAGCTACCACATGGACAGACTGACCAGCTACCACATGGACAGACTGACCAGCTACCACATGGACACACTGACCAGCTACCACATGGACACAGTGACCAGCTACCACATGGACAGACTGACCAGCTACCACATGGACAGACTGACCAGCTACCACATGGACAGACTGACCAGCTACCACATGGACAGACTGACCAGCTACCACATGGACAGACTGACCAGCTACCACATGGACAGACTGACCAGCTACCACATGGACAGACTGACCAGCTACCACATGGACAGACTGACCAGCTACCACATGGACAGACTGACCAGCTACCACATGGACAGACTGACCAGCTACCACATGGACAGATTTGACCAGCTACCACATGGACAGACTGACCAGCTACCACATGGACAGACTGACCAGCTACCACATGGACAGACTGACCAGCTTACATGGACATGGACAGACTGACCAGCTACCACATGGACAGACTGACCAGCTACCACATGGACAGACTGACCAGCTACCACATGGACAGACTCACCAGCTACCACATGGACACAGTGACCAGCTACCACATGGACAGACTGACCAGCTACCACATGGACAGACTGACCAGCTACCACATGGACAGACTTGACCAGCTACCACATGGACAGACTGACCAGCCACCACATGGACAAACTGACCAGCTACCACATGGACAGACTGACCAGCTACCACATGGACAGACTGACCAGCTACCACATGGACAGACTGACCAGCTACCACATGGACAGAATGACCAGCTACCACATGGACAGACTGACCAGCTACATGGACAGACTGACCAGCTACCACATGGACAGACTGACCGGCTACCACATGGACAGACTGACCGCTACCACATGGGACAGACTGACCGGCTACCACATGGACAGACTGACCAGCACCACATGGACAGACTGACCAGCTACCACACGGACAGACCGACCAGCTACCACATGGACAGACCGACCAGCTACCACATGTGACATAAACCGACCAGCTACCACATGGACAGACTGGACCAGCTACCATACATGGACAGACTGACCAGCTACCATGGACAGACTGACCAGCTATCACGTACAGAATGACCAGCTACCACGTGGGACAGACTGACCAGCTACCACATTGACAGACTGGACCAGCTACCACATGACAGACTGACGCGCCACATGGACAGACTGACCGGCTATACATGGACAGACTGACCGGCTACCACATGGACAGACTGACCAGCTACCACATGGACACAGTGACCAGACATGGACAGACTGACCAGCTACCACATGGACAGACTGACCAGCTACCACATGGACCAACTACCACACAGTGACCAGCTACCACATGGGACAGACTGACCAGCCACCACATGGACAGACTGACCAGCTACCACATGGACCAGCAGCTAACATGGACACAGTGACCAGACTGGACAGACAACTACCACATGGACAGACTGACCAACTACCACATGGACAGACTGACCAGCTACCACATGGACAGACTGACCAGCTACTACATGGACACACTGACCAGCTACCACATGACACAGTGACCAGCTACCACATGGACAGACTGACCAGCTACCACATGGACAGACTGACCAGCTACCACATGGGACTGACGACCAGCCACCACATGGACAGACTGACCAGCTACTACATGGACAAACTGACCAGCTACCACATGGACAGACTGACCAGCTACCACGTGGACAGACTGACCAGCTACCACATGACAGACTGACCAGCTACCACATGGCTACCACATGGACAGACTGACCAGCTACCACATTGACAGACTGACCAGCTACCACATTGACAGACTGACCAGCTACCACATGGACAGACTGACCAGCTACCACATGGACAGACTGACCGGACAGCTACCACATGGACAGACTGACCGGCTACCACATGGACAGACTGACCAGCTACCACATGGACAGACTGACCAGCTACCACATGGACAGACTGACCAGACATGGGACAGACTGACCAGCTACCACGACAGACTGACCAGCTACCACATGGACAGACTGACCAGCTACCACATGGACAGACTGGACCAGCTACCACGGGACAGACTGACTAACTACCACATGGACACTGACCAGCTACCACATGGACAGACTGACCAGCTACCACATGGACACACTGACCAGCTACCACATGACACAGTGACCAGCTACCACATGACAGACTGAC
This sequence comes from Oncorhynchus gorbuscha, assembly GCF_021184085.1. Lineage (NCBI taxonomy): Eukaryota > Metazoa > Chordata > Actinopteri > Salmoniformes > Salmonidae > Oncorhynchus > Oncorhynchus gorbuscha. The sequence goes on from NW_025752947.1 coordinate 9,179, forward strand.
CAGCTACCACATGGACAGACTGACCAGCTACCACATGGACAGACTGACCAGCTACCACATGGATAAACGGGACCAGCTACCACATGACAAACTGACCAGCACACATGGACAGACTGACCAGTTAACCACATGGACAGACTGACCAGCTACCACATGGACAGACTGACCAGCTACCACATGGACAGACTGACCAGCTACCACATGGACAGACTGACCAGCTACTACATGGACAGAGTGACCAGCTACCACATGACAGACTGACCAGTTACCACGTGGACAGACTGGACCAGCTACCACGTGGGACAGACTGACCAGCCATCACGTGACAGAATGACCAGCTACCATGGACAGACCGACCAGCTACCACATTGACAGACTGACCAGCTACATCACAGATGACAGACACCGACCAGCTACCACATGGACAGACTGACCAGCTACCACATGGACAGACCGACCAGCTACCACATGGACAGACTGACCAGCTACCACATGGACAGACTGACCAGCTACCACATGGACAGACTGACCAGCTACCACATGGACAGACTGACCAGCTACCACATGGACAGACTGACCAGCTACCACATGGACAGACTGACCAGCTACCACATGGACAGACTGACCAGCTACCACATGGACAGGTGACCAGCTACCACATGGACAGACTGACCAGCTACCACATGGACAGACTGACCAGCTACCACATGGACAGACTGACCAGCTACCACATGGACAGACTGACCAGCTACCACATGGACAGACTGACCAGCTACCACATGGACAGACTGACCAGCTACCACATGGACAGACTGACCAGCTACCACATGGACAGACTGACCAGCTACCACGTGGACAGACTGACCAGCTACCACATGGACAGACTGACCAGCTACCACATGGACAGACTGACCAGCTACCACATGGACAGAGTGACCAGCTACCACATGGACAGACTGACCAGCTACCACGTGGACAGAATGACCAGCTACCACGTGGACAGACTGACCAGCTATCCACGTGGACAGAATGACCAGCTACCACATGGACAGACTGACCAGCTACCACATTGACAGACTGACCAGCTACCACATGGACAGACTGACCAGCTACCACATTGACAGACTGACCAGCTACCACATGGACAGACTGACCAGCTACCACATGGACAGACTGACCGGCTACCACATGGACAGACTGACCAGCTACCACATGGACAGACTGACCAGCTACCACATGGACAGACTGACTAGCTACCACATGGACAGACTGACTAGCTACTACATGGACAGACTGACCAGCTACCACATGGACAGACTGACCAGCTACCACATGGACAGACTGACCAGCTACCACATGGACAGACTGACCAGCTACCACATGGACAGACTGACCAGCTACCACATGGACAGACTGACCAGCTACCACATGGACACAGTGACCAGCTACCACATGGACAGACTGACCAGCTACCACATGGACAGACTGACCAGCTACCACATGGACAGACTGACCAGCTACCACATGGACAGACTGACCAGCTACCACATGGACAGACTCACCAGCTACCACATGGACAGACTGACCAGCTACCACATGGACAGACTGACCAGCTACCACATGGACAGACTGACCAGCTACCACATGGACAGACTGACCAGCTACCACATGGACAGACTGACCAGCTACCACATGGACAGAATGACCAGCTACCACATGGACAGACTGACTCAGCTACCACATGGACAGACTGACCAGCTACCACGTGGACAGACTGACCAGCTACCACATGGACAGACTGACCAGCTACCACATGGACAGACTGACCAGCTACCACATGGACAGAATGACCAGCTACCACATGGACAGACTGACCAGCTACCACATGGACAGACTGACCAGCTACCACATGGACAGAATGACCAGCTACCACGTGGACAGACTGACCAGCTACCACGTGGACAGACTGACCAGCTACCACATGGACAGACTGACCAGCTACCACATGGACACAGTGACTAGCTACCACATGGACAGACTTCATTAGCGTGGGGAAATATGTCAATTCAGTCAGACCACGTTATTCTGACATATTGTAGAATGTAAAAATGATGTGTCAATGCATACTATCATTGGGTAGGCCTTTAAAAAACACATTATTTGTAATGCATACTGTTTAGCATACATTTTGAAGGGAGATTTTTTCTTCCTCTATTAGGTTAGCATACAGTGAAAAAGTTAGTTGAAAAATAACTTGAAAGGGTTATTTAAAAAATAAATAACAAATTCTAAGTGTTTGATTTTGACTTGCCAATGTGTGTATGAACCCTGTAGGCTACTTGTCGACAAATGAAAGATAAAATCACTTGCTATTGAAATGACGCACACAGCATTCACTTTCATGTCAGATC
>NW_025752948.1:0-11588 GCF_021184085.1 Oncorhynchus gorbuscha
TTAGTCTTCCCACACCTGTTCCCGATCCTTTTCCCTGATTAGAGTCCCTATTTCTCTCCTTGTTTTCCGTTCCTGCCCTGTCGGATCCTTGTCTATTGTTCACCGTGCTGTGTCTATGTATTGCCCTGTCGTGTCGTGTTTCCCTCAGATGCTGCGTGGTGAGCAGGTGTCTGAGTCTGCTACGTTCAAGTGCCTTCCCGAGGCAACCTGCAGTTCTTGATCAAGTCTCCAGTCTGTTCTCGTCATTACGAGTAGTATTATGCCTTTGATTGTAAAGTTGCTTTACTGGATTAAAGACTCTGTTTTCGCCAAGTCGCTTTTGGTCCTCATTCACCTGCATGATATTGTTTTTTCTGTATCATTAACATAATTGTAAGTGTGCCTTATAAGAGGCTACATCTTTTGCACCTGTTAGTGAGAATGCTATACCAATTTAACTGAAAAGTGGTAGTAGTGTCCCAAAAATGGAATGTGTATAGGGAACAGATTGGAGTGGCAGCAAGTCTTAAAGACATACACCAAGATTCTGGCAATTGAACCATTTGACTCTCTTTTTTTTCTTTTTTTTGTACTGTGTTATTGACTTGTTAATTGTTTACTCCATGTGGAACTCTGTGTTGTTGTCTGTTCACACTGCTATGCTTTATTTTTGCCAGGTCGCAGTTGTAAATGAGAACTTGTTCTCAACTAGCCTACCTGGTTAAATAAAGGTGAAATAAAAAAATATATTAAAAAAATAAAAGTAAGTAGAGACAAAGTACTTACCCAGAGTCAGATGAACTCGTGGATAAAAAGCATATGTCTCTGTGTGCAGTATGAAGGAAGTTAGAGATAGCCGAGTTTCATGAGCCAATGCTAACTAGCGTTAGCGCAATGACTGGACGTCTATAAGGAACACTAGCATATTCCAATTTGAGAGAGAAAAAGCATGTTTACAGTAAAGGTGGCGTTTATATTGTGTCTCTGTCGGTCAATTAAACTGAAACACACATTATAGATGTGTGTGTGAGAGTATATGCATGTGTGTATGTGTGCATGGGAGAAGAAAATTACAACCCAGTCCTCTTCCTAATGTTGTACATTAATGTCTCACTTGGGTCCCTCCGCTCTGATTACCATTTTCCACCTGCCACCTTTTAATGTTGGGGCCGTCCTCTGAGATTGGACAATTGGTGAAATGCCACAGAGTGCCATTAATAAGACAGGATCAGTATTTTTATTTGAACTATTAGATCGCAAAAAGTATAGCACAGCACTAATGTGGTTTGCACAGCAGGACAACAAATATATTTGATATTTAAATGTGCACATTTCTATGCACATTTATGCAGTGCTCATAAGTAGAACAAAAATAGTTTTAAAATTAATGCATGTTTACAAGTTGATCAGATGTGCTCAATCTCAACATTAAACAGTGAGTGCGGGCTGGTGCCTCCCAAGTGGCACAGTGGTCTAGTGGCACTGTATCGCAGTGCTAGCTGTGCCACTAGAGAACCTGGTTGGAGTCTATGCTCTGTCACAGCCGGTAGCAACTGGGAGACCCATGGGCGGCGCACAATTGGCCCAGCGTCGTCATGGTTTGGCCAGCAGGGATGTTCCTGTCCCATCCTGCACTAGCGACTCCTGTGGCGTGCTGGCGCAAGCTGACACAGTCAGCGAGGTACGGTTCCTCCTCCTACGGTGCTTCCGGGTTAAGCAGGCGATGTGTCAAGAAGCAGTGCAACTTGGTTGGGTCGTGTTTCGGAGGAGGCACGGCTCTTGACCCTCGCCTCTCCTGAGTCCGTATTGGGGTTGCAGTGATGGGACAGGATTGTAACTACCAATTGGATACCACAAATTGTGGAGTAAAAACAGGTAAATTAATCCAATCAAATAATTTAAAACATTGAGAGTGGAAAACATTATTAAAATGTTATTAATGCATAAGATAAATAAATGTTTTAAAACAAAAATATCTTTATTTTGTTTCAGCCAGTCAACATGGACTAGATATAAGTTACTTACATGTTCATTTCTGCTCCATTTTTTGTATTTACAAATTGGTATGTTGTTTCAGATATCCTTGTTCAGCTTATTTTGACATGGCCTATATAATTAAACTGTAAATCTTAAAGAGTGCATTTGCTATGTTCCTTCAAAGCTAGAATTTGCAGTTGCTACATCAATTTTTGGACTTGTAAATTAATGATATTTACCCATTGATTATTGAAGAACATAACTTACATTTTATGAGCATAAATGCCTCATGAGCTTTGTTCAATTTTCGTACCCCATTAGAACCCAAAAGATAAGCTTGTTTTACTCCAATGTTAGTAAAGAATGTAAATGTAAACAAACACTATATATCCTCAAAATGTTTAAAACTATAATGTTGATATCATAGGATGGTCAGTCCATGGATGGTCAGCTGGATGGCCAGCTCTGTCTTTGAATTTGAGACTGGTTACATTTCTCCAGGCCCATCCTTCAGCTTTTTCCCAAAACAGGCGGGTGCCCACTTTGTTAATGGACTATTAAAGGGGGAGTGCTCTCTCAGATAATGTGAAGCTTTCTTTTAATCTCTTACAACTTCAGTAGACCTGTAAAAACTAACCTGCTGTGTGTTCAAATTACTGGCTGCCAAATTGAAACATACATTGGTTCATTCTGATCTTGCCGAGGCAGAACTCTGCGACCGTCTGCTGTGCAAAGCATGTCATAGAAGCAGAGGAAAAGCATTTCATCAAATGACTTTAAATTGATTTCCTATCTATGTAGGCCCAATGCATTCTTCAAACACATCACACACATTCACGGAAAATGTGAAATTTAAGTATCAATAAAATGGCAGCCATTGCAGGAATGTCTTAAAACAGCATATGCTGTACCACAGTATATCAACTTTATATGTCGGCTCCAAAACCCATAAGAATGCTGTACACAAATCTCACCAATCAGGTCAGTATGCACTGCAGTATTCAGTGGGAAAAGCTACAGCTGGTTGGCCGGTTGGCAGAAATACAAAGACTTAACTGGGATACTTTGGATGAAGAAACTAAAGACTGTTGCTGCGGCTCCATCTGAATATGCCATGCAATTAAGGCAGGGGTTCTCAAAGAATGTGGAACCTGGGAACCCTTTTGTGATTACAAATTCATCAAGGACCCTCATAATCAGAACACAACTCGAGGGCGATAAAAATAGCCAACAAGGAGTTTATTATGGTGTCTGCAGTGCATGGCTAGACAAACCAAGACTTGGACCGGGAAACAACAGTTAAATGGCTCGCTTCTTGGCATCTGTGAGAACATTTTGCAGTTGTCAACAAATATCCTGCAATTCTACACATTTTACCATGAGGCAGAGAGAAAACATTGCCGTTCTTAAAGCTTACAATGCATTGGTGAAGTACTGTGGATACCAATATCCCTGTGAGCCTCCCAGGCCCTTGTTGTCCAGGGTTAAGAACATACATTTTAGATCAATATTGTATTGCATTGTATTGTATGACACAATTTACATTTATTCCACAGATCCCTTAGCCAAAAGTAGTTTAATCTGTTCTTAATAATATTCAAAATGCCAAGGGGTGAATACTTTTGCAAGCCACTGTATATGCATATATACATATACATATACATATACATATACATATACATATATATATATATATACAGTGGCTTGCAAAAGTATTCACCCCCTTGGCATTTTTCCTATTTTGTTGTCTTACAACCTGGCATTAAAATAGATTAAACAAGAAATAACACAACAAAAACTGAAAACTTCAACGTGCATTAACTATTCACTATTCATCTCTCTATAAGCTTGGCACATCTAGTCACTGGGATTTATGCCCTTCCCATTCTTCAAGGCAAAACTGCTCCAACTCCTTCAAGTTGGATGGGTTCCGCTGGTGTACAGAAATCTTTAAGTCATACCACAGATTCTCAATTGGATTGTGGTCTGAGCTTTGACTTGGCCATTCCAAGACATTTAAATGTTTCTGTCATGTTTTGTCATATATTGTCATGTCTTGTCCCTGTGCTTTCTCTTCTATTCGTTTCCCCCTGCTGGTCTTATTAGGTTCTTTCCCTCTCTCTTTCCCTCTCTCTCTCTCTCTATCGTTCCGTTCCTGCTCCCAGCTGTTCCTCATTCTCCTAACTACCTCGTTTACTCTTTCACACCTGTCCCCTATTTTGCCCTCTGATTAAGTCCCTATTTCTCTCTCTGTTTCCGCTTCTGTCCTTGTCGGATCCTTGTTTTTGCTGTGCTGTGTTCTTGTTCGTCCTGTCGTGTTTTTGCCTTCATCAGATGCTGCAGTGAGCAGGTGTCTCTGTCAGCTACGGCCAGCGCCTACCGAAGCGACCTGCAGTCTGTGGCCGCTTCTCCTGTTATTCCCCTCTACAGACTAGAGGATTTCAGTTATTCCCGTTTGGACATTTCCTGTTAAGGATTCAGGATTTGTCGTTTTCTGTTTGGACTTGAATAAACTCTGTTTCTGTTAAGTCGCTTTTGGGTCCTCACTCACCTGCATAACAGAAGGATCCGACCAAGAATGGACCCAGCGACTACGGATTCTCTCTACTCTACTGTCGAGTTCTGGTGGGAGCGATGCTAGGCAGACACGAAAAGGAATTGTCTGCTGCTTTCGACATGCCGTTGAGACCCTGGCCGCCTGTCCCGGCCTCTCGGAGGAGATTCACAATCTCCGCCTCGATCCACCGGTTACCTCCTGGGCTTCCGGGTCTCCGGGCCAGAATTAATAACCCACCGTGCTACTCTGGGGAGCCCACTGAATGTCGCCGTTCCTTACCCAGTGTGATATAGTGTTCTCTCTCCAGCCCCACCACTCAGGGTATTGCCGTATCGCCTACGTCATATCTCTCCTTACTGGACGGGCTCGGGAGTGGGGCACGGCTATCTGGGAGGCAAGGGCTGAGTGTACTAACCAGTATCAGAACTTTAAGGAGGAGATGATACGGGTTTTTGATCGTTCTGTTTTTGGGAAAGAAGCTTCCTGGTCCCTGTCTTCCCTATGTCAAGGTAATCGATCCATAACGGATTACTCTATAGAGTTTCGCACTCTGCTGCCTCCAGTAACTGGAACGAGCAGGCGTTGCTCGCTCGTTTTCTGGAGGGACTCCACGCTAAGGTTTAGGATGAGATTCTCTCCGGGAGGTTCCATCCAGCGTGGATTCTTTAATTGAACTCGTTATTCGCATAGAACGACGGGTAGATCTTCGTCACCGAGCTCATGGAAGAGAGCTCGCGTTAACTGTGTCCCCCCTCTCCCGACACTACCATCTTCCCCCACTGGCTCAGGTGTTGAGCCCATGCAGCTGGGGGTATTCGCATCTCGACTAAGGAGAGGAACGGAGAATCACCAACCGCCTCTGTCTCTATTGCGGTTCCGCTGGTCATTTTGTCATTTCATGTCCAGTTAAAGGCCAGAGCTCATCAGTAAGCGGAGGGCTACTGGTAAGCGCTACTACTCAGTCCTCTCCGTCAAGTTCCTGTACTACCTTGTCGGTCCATCTACGCTGGACCGGTTCGGCAGCTTCCTGCAGTGCATTAATAGACTCTGGGGCGGAGGGCTGTTTTATGGATCGAAGCCTGGGCTCGGGAACATGACATTCCTCTCAGACAGTTAGGGAGCCCACGGCCATGTTCGCGCCTTGGATGGTAGTCCTCTCCCAGTATATTATGTGAAACACTACCTTTAACCCTCACAGTATCTGGTAACCATAGTGAGACCATTTCTTTTTTGATTTTTCGTTTTCACCTTTTACACCTGTTGTTTTGGGTCATCCTGGCTAGTGTCATAATCCTTCTTTTGATTGGTCTAGTAATTCTATCCTTTCCTGGAACATTTCTTGTCATGTGAAATGTTTAATGTCTGCTTTCCTCCTGTTTCTTCTGCCCCCTCTTCACAGGATGAGCCTGGTGATTTGACAGGAGTGCCGGAGGAATATCATGATCTGCGCACGGCCCTCTCCCAGTCGGTCCAGGCCACCTCCCTTCCTCCTCACCGGTCGTATGATTGTTGTACTGATCTCCTCAAGAAGCGTTTAACATCCGCTCCTATCCTTGTTACACCTGACGTCACTAAACAGTTCATTGTCGAGGTAGACGCGTCAGAGGTGGGCGTGGGAGCCTTTCTGTCCCAGCGCTCCCATACTGACGATAAGGTCCACCCTTGCGCGTATTTTTTTCATCGCCTGTCGCCGTCGGAACGTAACTATGATGTGGCTAACCGCGAACTGCTCGCCATCCGTTTAGCCCTAGGGAATGGCGACAGTGGTTGGAGGGGGCGACCGTTCCTTTGTCATTTGGACTGACCATAAGAACCTTGAGTACATCCGTTCTGCCAAACGACTTAATGCGCGTCAGGCTCGTTGGGCGCTGTATTTCGCTCATTTCGAGTTCGTGATTTCTTATCGTCCGGGCACTAAGAACACCAAGCCTGATGCTTTATCCCGTCTCTTCAGTTCTTCTGTAGCCTCTACCGACCCCGAGGGGATTCTCCTGAAGGGCGTGTTGTCGGGTTGACTGTCTGGGGGATTGAGAGACAGGTAAAGCAAGCACTCACCACACTCCGTCGCGCGCTTGTCCTAGTAACTTTATTTTCGTTCCCGTTTCTACTCGTCTGGCCGTTCTTCAGTGGGCTCACTCTGCCCAGTTAGCTGGCCACCCCGGCGCTCGGGGTACGCTTGTTTCTATTCGCCAGCGTTTTGGTGGCCTAATCAGGAGCGTGACACGCGCCGTTTCGTGGCTGCTTTTGTTCGGACTGCGCGCAGACTAAGTCCGGTAACTCTCTTCCTGCTTCTGCTCCTGCCCTTGCTGTGTCTCAGTCTGTCCCCAGCCACCGCATCTCTCCTGGTCCTGTTCCTGACTTGCTGTGTCACAGTCTGTCCCACAGCCACCGCCTCTCTCCTGTTCCTGGTCTTAGCCTTGCTGGGTGTCTCAGTCTGTCCCTAGTTGTTACTCTCCTGGCCTGTTTGGTCCTGATTGCTCTAACTCTTACAATTCTCTACCCCGTGTCTCATTTTTATAATAGTAATTGCACTAGATTCCTCTTCATCAAGCTTTCCGTTACGGTCCTGAGGAGAGGAGTTGGTTCTTTCTCGGACGTGCTGGACCGTTCGTTGATCAATGATTTCCCGTTGCCGCCAGGGTTCCTCCTCGGGAGTGCGCCAGGAGGCGCTCGGTGAGTGGGGGGTACTGTCATGTTTTGTCATATATTGTCATGTCTTGTCCTAACCTTTCTCTTCTATTAGTTTTCCCCTGTGGTCTTACATTAGGTTCTTTCCTCTCTCTCTTTCCTCTCTCTCTCTACTCGTTCCGTTCCTGCTCCCAGCTGTTTGCTCATTCTCCTAACTACACCGTTTACTCTTTCACACCTGTCCCTATTTTGCCCTGATTAAGTCCCTATTTCTCTCTGTTTCCGATTCTGTCCTTGTCGGATCCTTGTTTGCTGTGCTGTGTTCTTGTTCCGTCCTGTCGTGTTTTTGCCTTCATCAGATGCTGCGAGTGAGCAGGTGTCTCTGTCAGCTACGGCCAGCGCCTACCCGAAGCGACCTGCAGTCTGTGGCCGCTTCTCCTGTTATTCCCCTCTACAGACTAGAGGATTTCAGTTATTCCCCGTTTGGACATTTCCTGTTAAGGATTCAGGATTTGTCGTTTTCTGTTTGGACTTGAATAAACTCTGTTTCTGTTAAGTCGCTTTTGGGTCCTCACTCACCTGCATAACAGTTTCCCCTTAAAACCACTCGAGTGTTGCTTTAGCAGTATGCTTAGGGTAATTGTCCTGCTGGAAGGTGAACCTCCGTCCCAGTCTCAAATCTCTGGAAGTCTAAAACAGGCTTCCCTCAAGAATTTCCCTGTATTTAGCACCATCCATCATTCCTTCAATTCTGACCAGATTCCCAGTCCCTGCCAATGAAAACATTCCCACAGCATGATGCTGCCACCACAATGCTTCACTGTGGGGATGGTGTTATCGGGGTGACGAGAGGTGTTGGGCTTGCGCCAGACATAGCATTTTCCTTGATGGCCAGAAAGTACAATTTTAGTCTCATCTGAGCAGAGCAAAGTGAGCAAAGTGTTTGCATATTTTTTTCTTTAAGCAATGGCTTTTTTTCTGGGCACTCTTCCGTAAAGCCCAACTCTGTGGAGCGTACGGCTTAAAGTGGTCCTATGGACAGATACTCCAATCTCTGCTGTGGAGCGTTGCAGCTCCTTCCAGGTTATCTTGGTCTCTTTGTTGCCTCTCTGATTAATGCCCTCCTTGCCTGGTCCGTGAGGTCTGTTGTGCCATATTCTTTCAATTTTTTCACAATGGATTTAATAGTGCTCCGTAGGATGTTCAATGTTCCATATATTTTTTTATAACCCAACCCTGATCTGTACTTCCCACAACTTTGTTCCTGACCTGTTTGGGAGAGCTCCTTGGTCTTCATGGTGCTGCTTGCTTGGTGGTACCGCTTGCTTAGTGGTGTAGCAGACTCTGGGGCCTTTCAGACAGGTGTATATGCTGAGATCATGTGACAGATCATGTGACACTTAGATTGCGCTACAAGTGGACTTTATTTAACTAATTGTGTGACTTCTGAAGGTAGTGGTTGCACAATATCTTACTTAGGGCTTCATAGCAAAGGGGGTGCGAATACATATGCAAGCACCACTTTTCCCCCTTTTTTTTTTTTTTAACAAGTTATTGTTTTCATTCCACTTCACCAATTTTGACTATTTTGCCTTGTGTCCATTACATGAAATCCAAATAAAAATCGGTTTAAATGACAGGTTGTAATGCAATAATGTAGGATAACGCAAGGGGATGAATACTTTTGCAAGGCACTGTATATTGAGATCTGGCCACGGCCTCCTTGCAGTACGGACCCCACTTTGAGAACCCCTGAATTAAGGGATTATTCTCCACTAGCTAGCTTCCAGCTGTGCTGTTATTATGCAAGCATATGTTGGCTATGTAAATTACATTATTTAGTCACAGACGGGTGATGATGAGAGTCAGTCAGTCAGAGGCGCTTCTCTCTGAAAGTTGTTTATTCGGCTTTGTCAACAAGCCGAGGTTCATTAATTTATAATTCTGCTTTGGGAGCATCTCTAGTGTTGCCTTATTCATGTACAAGAGACTGAAGAGACAGCGTTTTCACCTTGTTCCAGTCCCATATAGTAATATCACATATGTTCAATTCCTCTCTCATCTTTTCTGGTTGAATTTATGATTAAAATAGAAGATCTGAGTGAGATGGTCTTGTAACTTCTTCAATATTACAATATAGATTAGTAACATACAGTAGTATACAGAAGGTAGCAAAACATTCCATGACATAGACTGACCAGGTGAATGCAGGTGAAGGCTATGATCGTACTGATTTGGTGGGTATCCAGATGGAAGTAGCTGTCAGGCGTCTTTGTCTTTATCCTGTCGTGTCCCTTGTATATATCTTTTTATATATTTTCTTTCGTATCTTTTCAAATTATTTTCCGAAACCTCAACCTCTAAATACTCTCCTTCGCCTCACACAATGTGGCGTGGATCTGTTTTTCTTAAGTATTTCTATTTGCCGGATCTGGAATCCCTCAACTTCAAGCTAGTCAGCTAACCTTCTAGCTATCAAGTCAGCAAACCACTGCTAGCGGTCATCAGCTAACCTTTAGTTCAGAAAGCTCTCGCCAGTTTGTACAATGTGACTCAAACCAGACCACCAACGGACATATTTTGTTTCTCTCCATATCCCCGGATTCCTACCGCAAACTCTGAACATTTTCCTCTGGATCTTCGCAACTAAATCAGGTGACTACTCCTGGCTATCGTTTCTATCCTGGATCAAGCACCAATTAGCCTGTAGCTAGCCCGGCTTCAGGAGCTCCTGAAACTACCACCGGAAACCCACTCCTGGGCTACAATATCGGAACACCTCTACTGCCTGTACGGGCACGGAACCCTGCTGATCCTCTACGACTGGAATAGCGACATAATCTGCTCAAGGATTCCAACAGGCCCCTCAGGCGTGACGTCCGCTGAAGGCCCATTCTGCTAACCACGGACTGCTAGCTACATAGAGCTACTTGGAACCCTACTAATCCACGACTGGTCTATCGACGTCACCGCACGAAGAGGCAAAAACAGACTTACCTCCATCGCGACGTCCCCCAAAGGCCCTTCTGCTAACTCTCTAGACCCGGTCGGCTAACTGCTAGCTTGCTAGCCCCAGTCTGCTAACTGCTAGCTTGCTTGCCCCGGTCTGCTAACTGACAGCTTGCTTGCCCCGGTCTGATAACTGCTTGCTTGCTAACCCCGGTCTGCTAACTTTTAGCTTGCTAGCCCCGGTCTGCTAACTGCTAGCTTGTTAGCCCCGGCCTACTAACTGCAAGCTTATTGTCCCCGGCCTGCTAACTGTCTTAATCGCCGTGTCCCCAGCCAGCCAAACCACTCACTGGACCCATATGATCACTTGGCTATGCATGCTTCTCTCTAATATCAATATGCCTCGTCTATTACTGTCCTGGTTATTGATTACTGTCTTATTTCACTGTAGAGCCTCTAGCCCTGCTCAATATGCCTTAACTTACCATGTTGTTCCACCTCCTGCATATGCGATGGCATCACCTGGTTTAAACGTCTTTTGAGAATATATCTCTCTCATCACATATTCTCTCTCTCAATGCCTAGGTTTACCTCCAATGTACTCACATCCTACCTTACCTTTGTCTGTAAACTATGCCTTGAATCTATGCTATCGTGCCCAGAAACCTGCTCCTTTTACTCTCTGTTCCGAACGTGCTAGACGGCCAGTTTAGCCATACCCTTATCCTACTTCTCCTCTGTTCTTCTGGTGATGTAGAGGTTAATCCAGGTCCTGCAGTGCCTACCTCCACTCCCACTCCCCAGGTGCTCTCATTTATTGTCTGTAACCGTAAAAGCCTTGGTTTCATGCATGTTAACATTAGAAGCCTACTCCCTAAGTTTGTTTTACTCTCTGCTTTAGCACACTCTGCCAACCCGGATGTCTGAATCCTGGCTTAGGAAAACCACCACAAACCCTGAAATCTCCATCCCTAACTATAACATTTTCCGCCAAGATAGAACTGCCAAAGGGGGCGGTGTTGCAATCTACTGCAGAGATAGCCTGCAGAGTTATGTCTTACTATCCAGGTCGGTACCCAAACAATTCGAGCTTCTACTTCTACAAATTCACCTTTCCAGAAACAAGTCTCTCACTGTTGCCACTTGCTATAGATTACCCTCTGCCCCAGCTGTGCTCTGGACACCATATGTGAACTGATTGCCCCCCCCATCTATCTTCTGAGCTCGTGCTACTAGGTGACCTAAACTGGGACATGCTTAACACCCCGGCCATCCAACAATCTAAGCTTGATGCCCTCAATCTCACACAAATTATCAATGAACTCGACTTCGCGATGCATCTATAAAATAGCCTCCAACACTTTACTCAACAAATTGGATGCAGTCTATCACAGTGCCATCCGTTTTGTCACCAAAGCCCCATATACATCAATGCGACCTGTACGCCCGCTGGTTGGCCCTCGCTCATACTCGTCAAACCCACTGGCTACAGATTATC
>NW_025752949.1:0-11586 GCF_021184085.1 Oncorhynchus gorbuscha
AGAGAGAGAGAGAGAGAGAGAGAGAGAGAGAGAGAGAGAGAGAGAGAGAGAGAGAGAGAGAGAGAGAGAGAGAGAGAGAGAGAGACAGAGAGAGAGAGAGAGAGAGAGAGAGAGAGAGAGAGAGAGAGAGAGAGAGAGAGAGACAGACAGAGAGAGAGAGAGAGAGAGAGAGAGAGAGAGAGAGAGAGAGAGAGAGAGATGTACCTGATTTACAGTTGTCTCCGTATGAATTCTTGTTGGAACACTGCTGGCAGGCAAAGCCTGTGTATCCCTCCTGACCCAGACAACAAAGGGAAACACACAGAGGCTGAGTCTTAATTCTCCTCCCTTCTCCTGAAGTGTGCACTCGTACACTTTCTTGCTTGGATTTTACAATGGTACACACTTGTGGAAAAATGGGAAGTAGCCAGAGAGTGAAAGCACAAAATCTAAATTTAAGATTGTACTCAAATTTACACGCACTATATAAACTTGAGATTTTTCCATGGAAATGTAGACTTTACAGTGAAATCTGACATTACATGACATCTACGTCCCAATTCCCATAGGGCTCTGTTCAGAAGTGCACTATACAGGAGGAAAGGAGATAATACTGTATGGGGCCAGTAGTGTAGGGAGCCAGTAGGGTAGGGAGCCAGTAGTGTAGGAGCCAGTAGGGTGGTGGAGCCCAGTATTGTAGGGAGCCAGTATTGTAGAGAGCCAGTCGTGTAGGAGCCAGTAGGGTAGGGAGCCAGCAGTGCCAGTAGTGGAGCCAGTAGTGTAGAGGCCAGTAGTGTATGGAGCCAGTAGGGTGGGAGCCGTAGGGTAGGGAGCCAGTAGGGTAGGGAGCCAGTATTGCAGGGCCAGTAGGGTAGTTAGCCGGTAGGGAGCCAGTAGGGTAGGAGCCAGTAGGCAGGGAGCCAGTCGTGTCAGGAGCCCAGTAGGGTAGGGAGCCAGTAGGGTAGGGAGGCAGTAGGGTAGTTAGCCAGTAGTGTGAGAACCCCAGTAGGGTAGGGAGCCAGTCGTGAGGGAGTCCGGCGTGCAGGGTAGAAGCCAGTAGGGTAGAGCCAGTAGGTAGGGAGCCAGTAGTGTGGAAACCAATATTGCAAAGGGAGCCAGTAGGTAGTTAGCCAGCAGGGTAGGGAGCCAGTAGGGTAGAAACCAGCAGGGTAGGGAGGCAGTAGGGTAGGAGCCAGTAGTGTAGGGAGCCATTAGGTAGGAGCCAGTATTGTGCTTAGGAGCCAGTAGGGTAGGAGCCAGTAGTGTATGACATAATAAAGCCCGTTCTCATTGCAGACACAGGACCCATTCCCTGATATTCCATCCATGCAGGTTTCCGTGCCAGTTACAGGTTCTCCCATTCCAGCTAGGACAGGCTGCAGAACACACATATACAGCACCAGCAAATAGACAGGTTTAGACGACTACTGCAACCATATTCCCTTTATGTTTCAGTGGCTACATGACATATCATAAAGTACGATAGAAAATCCCCTCTCAGCCCTTTCTCTCTGTCTCCCCTCTACATTCCATCACTGTCCATAAAACAACATAAGACCTTCTATTAGGGTATGGTACTCACACAGACACAGAGGACCCCAGAAGTCTGCGCAGCATTTGGGCATGGTGACGGTCCTCTCACATTGGTGGTTGCAGCCGTTCAACGCCACCTGTTGCCCTGCGATGGTTACTGAGTACTGGCAACCATCTTGGCCCATGTTGGTATCCATGGACTGGGTGGTGTACTTCTTGAAGCCCCTGGGACACAGCTGAGTCTGGGAGGCAGCACACGACGTACAGGGGTAGTGGTGGTCGGCTCGGTCTCATCACAACGTTCCATAGAGCTCTGCTGCGATACAGTAACACAGTGATCACTTCCTCCCAATTCCTCCAGGGTAATATGGACATAGATATTTTGTTGTATGTATTTGTTATGATTCACTGTTGTCATATTTTGGAACCCACTTGGCTCTGGTCAAAAGAGGTGCACTGTATAGGGTACTTCTTGGGACACATACCTGAGTCAATACTTACAGTTTATTCGGAAGATATTCAGACCCCTTGACTTTTTCCACAATTTGTTATGTTGTCTTATTATAAAATGTATTACAATTGTTTTTCTTTAAAAAAAAAACAGGTTTATCAAATTTACACAAGTATTCAGACCCTTTGCTATGAGACCTCGATATTGAGCTCAGGTGCATCTTGTTTCTATTGATCATCCTTTAGATGTTTCTACAACTTGATTGGAGTCCACCTGTGGTAAATTCAATTGATTGGACATGATTTGGAAACGCAAACACCTGTCTATATAAGGTCCCACAGTTGACAGCATGTCAGAGCAAAAACCAAGCCATGAGGTGGAAGGTGTCCATAGAGCTCCGAGAGACAGGATTGTGTTAAGGCACAGATCTGGGGAATGGTACCAAATCCTTCTGCAGCATTGAAGGTTCACAAGAACACAGTGGCCTCCATCATTCTGAAATGGAAGAGGAACTGGAGAAATTGGGGAGAGGGACCTTGGTCAGGGAGGTGATCAAGATCCCAATGGTCACTCTGACAGAGCTTTCCAGAGTTTCTCTGTGGAGATGGGAGAACCTTCCAGAAGGACAACCATCTCTGCAGAACTCCACCAATCAGGCATTTATGGTAGAGTGGCCAGATGGAAGCCACTCATCAGTAAAAGACACATGACAGCACACTTGGAGTTTGCCAAAAGGCACCCAGGACTCTCAGACCATGAGAAACAAGATTCTCTGGTCTGTTGAAACAAAGATTGAACTCATTGCCCTGAATGCCAAGCGTCACGTCTGGAGGAAACCTGGCACCATCCTTACGGTGAAGCATGGTGTTGGCAGCATCATGCTGTGGGGATGTTTTTCAGCGGCAGTGACTGGGAGACTAGTCAGGATCGAGGTAAGGATGAACAGAGCAAAGTACAGAGAGATCCTTAATGAAAACCTGCTTCAGAGCGCTCAGGAACTCAGACTAGGGTGAAGGTTCAACTTCCAAACGGACAACGACCCTAAGCACACAGCCAAGACAATTCAGGTGTAACGGGTGTCGTCGTCGGAAGAGGAGGAATCGGACCAAAGCGCAGCGGGTAAGTGTTCATGACTTTTATTTAACTGAACACTGAAACAAAAAGAACAAAGTGCAAAGGAAACTGAAACAGTCCTGTCAGGTACTAAACCTGTCAGGTAAACAGTCCTGTCAGGTACTAAACACTAAACAGTCCTGTCAGGTACTAAACACTAAAAAGTCCTGTCAGGTACAAACACTAAACATTCCTGTCAGGTACTAAACACTAAACAGTCCTGTCAGGTACTAAACACTAAACAGTCCTGTCAGGTACTAAACACTAAACAGTCCTGTCAGGTACTAAACACCAAACAGTACAGGTACTAAACACTAAACAGTCCTGTCAGGGTAAACAGTCCTGTCAGGTACCAAACACTCAAAACAGTCCTGTCAGGTACTAAACACTAAACAGTCCTGTCAGGTACTAAAACACTAAACAGTCCTGTCAGGTGCTAAAACACTAAACAGTCCTGTCAGTGGTACTAAACACTAAACAGTCCTGTCAGGTACTAAACACTAAACAGTCCTGTCAGGTACTAAACACTAAACAGTCCTGTCAGGTACTAAACACTAAACAGAAAACAACTACCCACAAAAATACTGGTGGGAAAAGGCTACCTAAGTATGGTTCCCAATCAGAACACCGAGAGTCATCTGTCCCTGATAGAGAACCATACCCTGTCAAAACAAAGAAATACAAAACAGTCCTGAAAAGGAACATAGAATGCCCACCCAAATCAGAACCCTGACCAAACCAAAATAGAGACATAAAAGCTCTCTAAGGTCAGGGCATGACATCAACAGTCCTGTCGGGACAGGTCTCTGAAACAGTGGCCCTGCCAGAGCCGGGCTTGATCGCGATCAAACATCACTGGAGAGACTGAAAATAAACAGTGACACCCACAAACCTACAGAGCTTGAGAGGATCTGCAGAGAAGAATGGAAGAAACTCCCCAAATACAGGTGTGCCAAGCTTGTAGCATCTTACCTGAGAAGACTCGAGGCTGTAATCGCTGCCAAAAGTGAAAAAATAATTAAAACCTGACTTTCTCATTAAGGGGTATTGAATGAAGATTGATGAACAAATATTTAATCAATTGTAGAATGACTGTAACGTAAAAAATATTGGAAAAGGGGTCTGAATACTTTCAGAATGCACCGTACGTAAAATACCTAACACTGTCATACTGAATAAAACCCCTTAACCACAGTACCCTAAGTATACTAAATCTACAGTACTGAACCTACAGCACTAAATCTACAGTACTGAACCTACAGCACTAAATCTACAGCACTAAATCTACAGCACTAAATCTACAGCACTAAATCTCAGCACTAAATCTACAGTACTAAATCTACAGCACTAAATCTACAGTACTAAATCTACGAGCACTAAATCTACAGTACTAAATCTACAGCACTAAAACAGCACTAAAACAGTACTAAATCTAAAACACTAAATCTACAGTACTAAATCTACAGCACTAAATCTACAGCACTAAATCTACAGTACTAAATTGATGAACAAATATTTAATCAATTGTAGAATGACCTGTGGCTCGTAAATCCTGTGGCAAAAAAAACCTGCATATTGAAAAAGGGGTCTGAATACTTTCAGAATACACCTGTCCTGTGGCATAGTGAAATACCTGCAGGCTCTAAGTCTGTGGCATAGTGAATAAAACCCTATAACCACAGTACCTAAGTATGCTCTAAATCTCCTTGTACTGTGGCACAGCAATAAATCTACAGGCTCTGAACCTGTCCAGCAGCAGAGATAACTACCAGCACTAAATACACCTGTCCTAAATGGCATAGCAATAAATCTACAGCACTAAATCTACAGTACTAAATAACTACCTGCACTAAATCTACAGTACTAAATCCTACAGCAT
Organism: Oncorhynchus gorbuscha; assembly: GCF_021184085.1. Taxonomy (NCBI): domain Eukaryota; kingdom Metazoa; phylum Chordata; class Actinopteri; order Salmoniformes; family Salmonidae; genus Oncorhynchus; species Oncorhynchus gorbuscha. The sequence continues at coordinate 4,956 of NW_025752949.1, forward strand.
AAATCTACCTGCAGGCTACTAAACCTGTCCTGTGGCACTAGCACTAAATCTACAGCACTAAATCTAGCATAGTACTAAATCTGCAGGCACTAAATCTTACAGTACTAAATCTACAGCAATAAATCTGCAGGCACTAAATCTACAGTACTAAATCTACAGCACTAAATCTACAGCACTAAATTGTCCTTATCCTGCTTTGTATTTACCTGCTGGCTCTATACACCTGTCCTGTGGCATAGTGAATAACTACCTGCAGGCTCTATACACCTGTCCTGTAGCAGGGTGAATAACTACCTGCAGGCTCTATACACCTGTCCTGTGGCATAGTGAATAACTACCTGCAGGCTCTATACACCTGTCCTGTGGCATAGTGAATAACTACCTGCAGGCTCTATACACCTGTCCTATGGCATAGTGAATAACTACCTGCACACTATAATATACAACCTGTCCTGTGGCATAGTGATATAACTACCTGCAGGCTATAATATACACCTGTCCTGTGGCAGGGTGAATAACTACCTGCAGGCTCTATACACCTGTCCTGTGGCATAGTGAATAACTACCTGACAGTGGGCTATCTATACACCTGTCCTGTGGCATATGAATAACTACCTGCAGGCTCTATACACCTGTCCTATAATATGGCACTATGAATAACTACCTGACAAGGCTCTACACACCATTGTCAACACTACAATAGACAACACTACATTAGACAACACTATAATATACAACACTATAATATACAACACTATAATATACAACACTATAATATACAACACTACATTAGACAACACTATAATAACACCTGTAATATACAGCACTAGTGAATATACAACACTATAATATACACACTATAATATACAACACTATAATATACCATTAGCATAGTGAATAATATACAACACTACAGGCTAATATACAACACTATAATATACAACACTATAATATAACTACATTAGACAGGCACTATAATATACACACTATAATATACAACACTATAATATACAACACTATAATATACAACACTATAATATACAACACTATAATATACAACACTATAAGAAACTATAATATACAGGCTTTATAATATACACCTGTCAATAGACAGGGTATAATAACAACACTATAATATACAACACTATAATATACAACACTATAATATACAACACTATAATGACAACACTACATTAGACAACACTATAATATACAACACTATAATATGTACAGGGTATAATAACAACACTATAATATACAACACTATAATGACAACACTATAACTATACAACACTACTAATTAGACAACACTACATTAGACAACACTATAATATACAACACTATAATATACAACACTATAATATACAACACTATAATATACAACACTATAATATACAACACTATAATATACAACACTATAATATACAACACTACATTAGACAACACTATAATATACAACACTATAATATACAACACTATAATATACAACACTACATTAGACAACACTATAATATACAACACTATAATATACAACACTACATTATACAACACTATAATATACAACACTATAATATACAACACTACAACACTATAATATACAACACTACTATAATAGACAACACTATAATATACAACACTATAATATACAACACTATAATATACAACACTACATTAGACAACACTACATTAGACAACACTACATTACATTAGACAACACTACATTAGACAACACTATAATATACAACACTATAATATGCAACACTATTATACAACACTATAATATACAACACTACATTATACAACACTATAATATACAACACTATAATATACAACATTAGACAACACTATAATATACAACACTATAATATACAACACTATAATATACAACACTACAATATACAACACTATAATATACAACACTATAATATACAACACTACAACATACAATATACAACACTATAATATACAACACTATAATATACAACACTATAATATACAACACTATAATATACAACACTATAATATACAACACTATAATATACAACACTACAATATACAACACTATAATATACAACACTATAATATACAACACTACAATATACAACACTATAATATACAACACTATAATATACAACACTACATTAGACAACACTATAATATACAACACTATAATATACAACACTATAATATACAACACTATAATATACAACACTATAATATACAACACTATAATATACAACACTATAATATACAACACTACAATATACAACACTACATTAGACAACACTATAATATACAACACTATAATATACAACACTATAATATACAACACTACAATAGACAACACTATAATATACAACACTATAATATACAACACTACATTAGACAACACTATAATATACAACACTATAATATACAACACTATAATATACAACACTATAATATACAACACTATAATATACAACACTACATTAGACAACACTATAATATACAACACTATAATATACAACACTATAATATACAACACTATAATATACAACACTATAATATACAACACTATAATATACAACACTATAATATACAACACTATAATATACAACACTATAATATACAACACTATAATATACAACACTATAATATACAACACTACATTAGACAACACTATAATATACAACACTATAATATACAACACTACATTAGACAACACTATAATATACAACACTACATTAGACAACACTATAATATACAACACTATAATATACAACACTACATTAGACAACACTATAATATACAACACTATAATATACAACACTACATTAGACAACACTATAATATACAACACTATAATATACAACACTATATCCAATTTGTAAGTCGCTCTGGATAAGAGCGTCTGCTAAATGACTTAAATGTAAATGTAAATGTATACAACACTATAATATGCAACACTACATTAGACAACACTAATATACAACACTACAATAGACAACACTACATTAGACAACATTACAAAACACACTACTGACAGACCACACTGAAACAATTCCTATCGACAGACCTAAGACACAACCTATGTGATCTAAAACCAAAGAGAAACATGTCTTACCCCTCCGCTGTTAAACTTAATGCTCTCAAAGAGAGGAGAAAGGAGAAAAAGAAAGGAGAGGAGAAAGGAGATCCTACTACCACAAAGACTACTCCAAGGAGAGGAGGAGAGGGAGGTAACATGGAGATCCTACTACCACAAAGACTACTCCAAGGAGAGAAGTTAACATACCACAAAGATCCTACTACTACTACACAAAGACTACTCCAAGGAGAGGAGGTAACATGGAGATCCTACTACCACAAAGACTACTCCAAAGGAGAGAAGTTAACATCCAGATCCTACTACCACAAAGACTACTCCAAGGAGAGGAGGTAACATGGAGATCCTACTACCACAAAGACTACTCCAAGGAGAGGAGTTAACATGGAGATCCTACTACCACAAAGACTACTCCAAGGAGAGGAGTTAACATGGAGATCCTACTACCACAAAGACTACTCCAAGGAGAGAAGTTAACATCCAGATCCTACTACCACAAAGACTACTCCAAGGAGAGGAGGTAACATGGAGATCCTACTACCACAAAGACTACTCCAAGGAGAGGAGTAACATGGAGATCCTACTACCACAAAGACTACTCCAAGGAGAGGAGGTAACATGGAGATCCTACTACCACAAAGACTACTCCAAGGAGAGGAGGTAACATGGAGATCCTACTACCACAAAGACTACTCCAAGGAGAGAAGTTAACATCCAGATCCTACTACCACAAAGACTACTCCAAGGAGAGGAGGTAACATGGAGATCCTACTACCACAAAGACTACCCAAGGAGAGAGTTAACATGTTACCACAAAGACTACTCCAAGGGAAAGTTAACATCCAGATCCTACTACCACAAAGACTACTCCAAGGAGAGGAGGTAACATCCAGATCCCTACCACAAAAGACTACTCCAGGAGAGGAGTTAACATGGATCCTACTACCACAAAGACTACTCCAAGGAGAGAAGGCTTACAAAGACTACTCCAAGAGAGTAACATGGAGATCTACTACCACAAGGGAGAGGTATGGAGATCCCACACCACAAAGGGAGGCTTCCTATCCTCTAAAACATTGACCCCCTAATGGTCTGAGTATAGACTTTGATATCAGGTGTTTCTTATGAACAATTCTCTCTTTTATAAATGTATATGTTGTTTCTACAGCGTATCAGAGTACACCGGATATGTTGATGATGCTTATTACGCAAACAGGAAACAGGAAGCGACATATATGTGAAATTGAATCAAACAATAACGTATGTTGATGCTAATAATATGTACAATATTCAATTGTGTTCTCATATGATAAGAGATATTCAATACGCTATAAACTATAGTTTTATTTTCACTCAATTCATTCTCATTAACTTAATGTTGATGACACACGCCTGCCTGTTGTCATTGGTTGCACTAATTGTTTTGTCTACACAACCTTGTTCAAGCATTCATGACATTACCCTGAAGAAGGGCCAATGAGGCCGAAACTTTGGTGTTTTACCCAATAAATGACATGGAGTTTATATATAGTGTGTGAATATTTAAAAAAAAATGTTTATAGCTTATAGTTTATTCACCGTTGGGTCAGCACCTCGACATAAAATATATATTTTTTCTGGGTGTGCCAGCTCATGTGTTTAATTCTGTTTTAATCAAAAACTAATCTAATTTAAATAATGTGAAATCTATTATTGTACGTTTTACAAGGCTGTAGCACTTTCGAAAAATACACTTTACAAATAAAATGTATTATGTTATTATAAACGCCATGACAAAAAAGCAATGTCTTACTGCCTGTTGTAAACTACACGTCACCATGGTTCCCAGTGTCAGTAGCAGAATCAGCATGGTGGGTTCCGTTGACTGCATCATGTCGTCTCCAGTACAGTAGCAGTTTCTCCACAATTAGTCCTCAGTCTCACATCCAAAACAATGGGTCAATGCAGAGTCCGTGGTGTGACAGTGGGTAGGTAACACTGCCCGGTTCTATCCACATATGTGCCTCTCTAGACCAGGGTTCTGTGTCTTTCTCCTCTTCTCCCTTGACAACTGTCTCCATAAAGTGCCAAAACCTTGTAAGAAGTAGTGGAATTCAACTGTTCATTTTTCTAAAAAGTGTCAGGCACCTCCTTCGTCTCCTCTAGAGCTCAGCCCTCAGAGCCCATATCTCAGATCCCCTGAGATGTTAGAGGCAGAAACTCCCCAAATACCTTCCTAAATTCTGTTCCTTCTACTTCCTGATGGACTGCCTGCTGTGCCAATTCTTGAGTTACAGACTGCAGACTACTCCAGTCAAGTTCAATGTGCTGATTGCTGGAGAGGCAGAATGAAATTTAGCTAGTTAAACTAGAACCAACCACCCACCAGCTTTAGAACAGAAACGCATGTCTTCCCACTTTATTCCAAACCCACCGAAAGAAGGATTCGCTAGAGGAGCTTCAGTAGAGAGGAGTTTCAGTAGTTTCAGTAGAGAGAGGAATTTCAGTAGAGAGAGGAGTTTCAGTAGTTTCAGTAAAGAGGAGTTTCAGTAGAGAGAGGAGTGTCAGTAGTTTCAGTAAAGAGGAGTTTCAGTAGTTTCATTAGAGAGGAGTTCCAGCAGTTTCAGTAGAGAGGAGTTTCAGTAGATTCAGTAGAGAGGAGTTTCAGTAGTTTCAGTAGAGAGGAGTTTCAGTAGATTCAGTAAAGAGGAGATTCAGTAGTTTCATTAGAGAGGAGTTTCAGTAGTTTCACTAGAGAGGAGTTTCAGTAGTTTCAGTAGAGAGAAGAGTTTCAGTAGTTTCAGTAGAGAGATGAGTTTCAGTAGTTTCAGTAGAGAGAGGGGTTGCAGTAGTTTCAATAGAGAGAGGAGTTTCAGTAAAAGAGGAGTTTCAGTAGAGAGGAGTTTCAGTAGTTTCAGTAGAGATGAGTTTCAGTAGTTTCAGTAGAGAGAGGAGTTTCAGTAGTTTCAGTAAAGAGGAGTTTCAGTAGAGAGGAGTTTCAGTAGTTTCAGTAGAGATGAGTTTCAGTAGTTTCAGTAGAGAGAGGAGTTTCAGTAGTTTCAGTAGAAAGATGAGTTTCAGTAGAGAGAGGAGTTTCAGTAGTTTCAGTAGAGAGAGGGGTTGCAGTCGTTTCAGTAGAGAGAGGAGTTTCAGTAGTTTCAGTAGAGAGAGGAGTTTCAGTAGAGAGAGGAGTTTCAGTAGAGAGAGGGGTTGCAGTAGTTTCAGTAGAGAGAGGAGTTTCAGTAGTTTCAGTAGAGAGATGAGTTTCAGTAGAGAGAGGAGTGTCAGTAGTTTCAGTAAAGAGGAGTTTCAGTAGTTTCATTAGAGAGGAGTTTCAGCAGTTTCAGTAGAGAGGAGTTTCAGTAGATTCAGTAGAGAGGAGTTTCAGTAGTTTCAGTAGAGAGGAGTTTCAGTAGATTCAGTAAAGAGGAGATTCAGTAGTTTCATTAGAGAGGAGTTTCAGTAGTTTCACTAGAGAGGAGTTTCAGTAGTTTCAGTAGAGAGAAGAGTTTCAGTAGTTTCAGTAGAGAGATGAGTTTCAGTAGTTTCAGTAGCAATACGTAA
>NW_025752950.1:2500-11584 GCF_021184085.1 Oncorhynchus gorbuscha
TCTGTCTGTCTGTCTGTGTCTGTCTGTGTGTGTGTGTGTGTGTTCTATCTCCAGTCTATACCAGTGTAGTGGCTAACACGGTACAGAGTTATATTTTGATGTTAAATGCTTTTTCTTCTTTTGGATCCATATTAAAATATAATGTACATTTCTATACAAAGTAGTGGTATAATAAAGTGTCTTATTACCGGTAAAACAAATAGTATGTTAAAATGCTTTTAGAACAGCGACACAATTGGGAATTTATAACAATTTGTTTTTGATGCAATTAGCATTTATAGGGACGAAGAAATTTGGAAAACAGATTCATGGTACCGCGAGTTCAAACCAACGAGTTACACTGAGACAATGTGGTAAGTCACTAACAATATGGGCTTGTATCCCACATGGCACCCTATTCCTATATAGTAGTGCACTACTTTTGACCAGAGCCCTATGGGTGCCCTGGTCTGAAAGTAGTGCACTAAATAGGGAATAGGGTGCCATTTGAGACGTAACTATGGTAATTCACTCATGTTGTTCAGAAAACTTTGGTTACCAATTCTGCTGACAAAAACATTACGTAAAGTGATAACACTATTATTATTATTATAGAAAAGAAAAACACATTTAACATATCTATTATAGAAAAGTATTTACATATTATACTGAACAAAAATATAAATGCAACATTTAAATTATTTGTTCCATTTTTCATGAGCTTGAAATAGAAGATTCCAGAAATGTTCCATACGCACAAAACACGTTAGCTCTTTAAAAATTTGTTTTTACCATCCCTGTTAGTGAGCTTTCCACTTACCCAGTCATGTGAAATCCATAGATTAATCCATAGATTAATCCATAGATTAGGCCTAATGATTTTATTTCAATTGACTGATTTCCTTCTATGAAATGCAACTCTGTAAAATTGTTAAAATTGTTGCATTATTGTGTTTATAGTTTTGTTCAGTCTGGTTTAAAATGCTGCTCCAACACCCCTGACTTTCCCTTCTGGTTTAGAATGCTGCTCCAACACCCATGGCCTTCCCTTCTGGTTTAGAATGCTGCTCCAACACCCCTGACTTTCCCTTCTGGTTTAAAATGCTGCTCCAACACCCCTGATCTTCCCTTCTGGTTTAAAATGCTGCTCCAACACCTCTGATCTTCCCTTCTGGTTTAAAATGCTGCTCCAACACCCCTGACCTTCCCTTCTGGTTTAAAATGCTGCTCCAACACCCCTGGCCTTCCCTTCTGGTTTAAAATGCTGCTCCAACACCCCTGGCCTTCCCTTCTGGTTTAAAATGCTGCTCCAACACCCCTGGCCTTCCCTTCTGGTTTAAAATGCTGCTCCAACACCCCTGGCCTTCCCTTCTGGTTTAGAATGCTGCTCCAACACCTCTGATCTTCCCTTCTGGTTTAAAATGCTGCTCCAACACCCCTGACTTTCCCTTCTGGTTTAAAATGCTGCTCCAACACCCCTGACCTTCCCTTCTGGTTTAAAATGCTGCTCCAACACCCCTGGCCTTCCCTTCTGGTTTAAAATGCTGCTCCAACACCCCTGGCCTTCCCTTCTGGTTTAAAATGCTGCTCCAACACCTCTGATCTTCCCTTCTGGTTTAAAACGCTGCTCCAACACCTCTGATCTTCCCTTCCCTCTGCCCTATGGTTTAAAATCCAAAATGGTGCCCTATGGTCTCTACAGGAAGCCATTTCGTACACACATACACTACCATTTAAAAGTTCGGGTCACTTAGAAATGTCCTTGTTTTTGAAAGAAAAGCACATTTTTTTGACCATTTTTTTTAAATATTTCAATAAAAAAATCCGCCGTTTCCAGCTACAATAGAAATGAGAGAGTTAGTTAGTTACTACAGCTACAATAGAAATGAGAGAGTTAGTTAGTTACTACAGCTACAACAGAAATGAGAGAGTTAGTTAGTTACTACAGCTACAACATAAATGAGAGAGTTAGTTAGTTACTACAGCTACAACAGAATGAGAGAGTTAGTTAGTTACTACAGCTACAATAGAAATGAGAGAGTTAGTTAGTTACTACAGCTACAACAGAATGAGAGAGTTAGTTAGTTACTACAGCTACAATAGAAATGAGAGAGACAACGTCTACACTATATTTCTGATCAATTTGATGTTATTTTAACAGACCAAAAAACATGTTTTTCTTTCAAAAACAAGGAATGAGGAAGTGGCCCCAAACCTTTGAACGGTAGTATATATATGAGAGAGAGAGAGAGAGAGAGAGAGAGAATATTCCCATCTCACCTTAATAAACGGAGGAATTTTATAAATACGTAATCTCACCATGAGACATTTGGTACTATTAAATTTGAGGAATAAAAAGGAAAAATCTACATTAGGTCTTGAGCTTAGAGTAAAACAATTGTAGAAACCCCCTTCGGAAATGTATCTAACCGATAACTTAACTTTTCCTCTAAAAGACATACCCCAAAATAGAAAATATTGATTTGAGAGCATTAGAGCTGTGGAACGCCTCAACTGATAAATACAATTACAGACTCTGTCACTGTGGTGAGGTGAGGTTTCACTTTGACTTGATAAAGGACTGAGACAAAACATTCTAACAGCGTCTAGGAGATGTGTTCTTTAGAATCATGAGATGTGTTCTTTAGAATCATGAGATGTGTTCTTTAGAATCATGAGATGTGTTCTTTAGAATCATGAGATGTGTTCTTTAGAATCATGAGATGTGTTCTTTAGATGAGATGTGTTCTTTAGAATCATGAGATGTGTTCTTTAGAATCATGAGATGTGTTCTTTAGAATCAGGAGATGTGTTCTTTAGAATCATGAGATGTGTTCGAATCATGAGATGTGTTCTTTTTCTTTATAATCCCGGGAGATGTGTTTTTAGAATCATGACATAAAACCTATCGCCTGCCTAAAAGCTCATTGTGTTTTTACAGCCAGTTTTAAACCTTAGATGACAGATGGATCAACCAATCAGATTACACCACAGGGTTAATGGATGGACAGTGAGTGGAGTGTCATAGACCCTATAGTGATAACATTCCTGGGGTTTTTCTTCACAATTATGGTCCAGTCAGTTGCAGAAATAAATCGACTCTGCTGTTTGACCCAGTGACAAAATGTCTCTGGTTGGTAAAGATGAGATGTTGAATGTGATCATCTTTGTCTCTGACTAAACGTAAACAGAGATAATCCAACATTGACATTGTGACAGTCTTTTCATGATGGATAATATGTCCATGGATAATATGATTATTTTGCATATTGCTACTTTGTGGCAAAGTATGGCCCATGTGTTGGTAAATGCTTGTCGGTCATCTCATCCTAAGTCTCTTGGACATAAGGCTATACTTTAAACCTTGATGGCTACTGAACTTGACTTAAACAACAAAGAGCTCTTTTGTACACCTGTCTGACATAGTTATATACCACACCGTGTACCAGATGTCCTCTTCAGTCCTGTGGCATAGTAACTTTGGACCGGGATTCAATCTGATCATGCTTTGTCGAGTACACGCCTTTTAAAAAGGCAAAAACCAATTGAGCCGACATCTGCAGTGTTTTACCTTGAATGTGATCTCCGCTAAATGTGGGAACATTGTCAACACATCCACAGTTGACATCACCATACGGATTGAATCCCTGCTTTACTTTGACCAAAACACATCACCCAGAAACGACTTCCCAGGTCCTGTTTTCTCCAGACATCTGGGTTCTGAATGGAGGCATGGGATAGATCTAACATTACATACATGAACCCTGTTCCCAAATCCTGCTTCTGTTTAGCTCCTCTTGTCTCATAGAGGAGAGAGAGAGGGAGTGTTTTGTTCTTCTCTTCTCTCTTGTAGAGGAGGGGAGAGAGAGGGGTAGTGTTCCGTTCTTCTCTTCTCTCTTGAAGAGGAGGGGAGAGAGAGGGGGAGTGTTCCATTCTTCTCTCTTGTAGAGGAGGGAGAGAGAGGGGGATTGTTCCATTCTTCTCTTCTCTTGAAGAGGAGGGAGAGAGAGGGTAGTGTTCCATTCTTCTCTTCTCTCTTGAAGAGGAGGGGAGAGAGGGGTAGTGTTCCATTCTCTCTTCTCTCTTGAAGAGGAGGGGAGAAAGGGGGGGGCAGTTCTCCTATCTTGTCTGTATATTCTACCCTGTTCCAGTCCTCTCTCTGTTTAGGGGCCAATCTCAATGGCACTCTATTACCTAGTTAGTGCACCAAAGTAGGTGACTATCTAGGGAATAGGGTGCAGTATTGGGACAAAGCCTGGGCTAGCACTCTCCGTCTGAGACCAGGAAGATCATAGCTTCCTGTTTCCCGATGTCGGCCATGACGGTGGCCAGCTGGTTCAGGTTTCCACTGTGGAAGTGTTGGGCCTCCCACAGATCCAGAATCACACTGGTGGGACTCGCCTTGGACGCAAAGAAACTCATGTGCCTGGAGGGGAGGAGAGGAGAAGGAGAGGAGAGGAGAGGAGAGGAGAGGAGAGGAAAGGAGAGGAGAGGAGAAGAGAGGAGGGGAGAGGGGAGAGGAGAGAGGAGGGGAGAGGAGAGGGAGGGGGGAAGAGAGATATTAATTTTCGTTATTAATTTGATATCTCGTAAAGTGAATTAATCCAGCCATGTTGTCTCTTGTCCTATGTTGAAGTGTCCTTCCCCATGTTGTCTCTTGTCCTATGTTGAAGTGTCCTTCCCCATGTTGTCTCTTGTCCTATGTTGAAGTATCCTTCCCCAATACTGTGTGATGATCAACCATCAAGTTACTGACGTATTCTGTGTTCCTCTTCATCCCTACTATACAATACAATACTACACAACATACAATACTACACAATACTACACACCATACTATACCACACTATACTACACACCATACTATACCACACTATACTACACACCATACTATACTACACTATACTACACAACATACAATACAATACTACACAACATACAATACTACACTATACTACACAACATACTATACTACACTATACTACACACAATACAATACTACACAACATACAATAATACTACACAATACTACACACCATACTATACCACACTATACTACACACCATACTATACCACACTATACTACACACTATACTACACTATACTATACTATTACAAACATATACATAATATCAGCGCCAACATACAATATTACACTATACTACAACATACTATATTGCCACTCATACTACACACAATACAATACTACACATTACATTACATTATAATATAATAATAATAATATATGCCATTTAGCAGACGCTTATCCAAAGCGACTTACAGTCATGTGTGCATACATTCTCACGTATGGGTGGTCCCGGGGATCGAACCCACTACCCTGGCATTACAAGCGCCATGCTCTACCAACTGAGCTACAGAACCACCACATTACATTTAAGTCATTTAGCAGACGCTCTTATCCAGAGCGACTTACAAATTGGTGCATTCTACCTTATGACATCCAGTGACAGTCACTTAACAATAGTGCATCTAAAACTTGTGTGGTGAGATTGACTCGCTGTCCTGGCGTCGTGAGGGAGTTTGTTCCACCATTGGGGGCCAGGGCAGCGAACAGTTTTGACTGGGCTGAGCGGGAGCTGTACTTCCTCAGTGGTAGGGAGGCGAGCAGGCCAGAGGTGGATGAACGCAGTGCCCTTTGTTTGGGTGTAGGGCCTGATCAGAGCCTGGAGGTACTGAGGTGCCGTTCCCCTCACAGCTCCGTAGGCAAGCACCATGGTCTTGTAGCGGATGCGAGCTTCAACTGGAAGCCAGTGGAGAGAACGGAGGAGCGGGGTGACGTGGAGAGAACTTGGGAAGGTTGAACACCAGACGGGCTGCGGCGTTCTGGATGAGTTGAAGGGGTTTAATGGCACAGGCAGGGAGCCCAGCCAACAGCGAGTTGCAGTAATCCAGACGGGAGATGACAAGTGCCTGGATTAGGACCTGCGCCGCTTCCTGTGTGAGGCAGGGTCGTACTCTGCGGATGTTGTAGAGCATGAACCTACAGGAACGGGCCACCGCCTTGATGTTAGTTGAGAACGACAGGGTGTTGTCCAGGATCACGCCAAGGTTCTTGGCGCTCTGGGAGGAGGACACAATGGAGTTGTCAACCGTGATGGCGAGATCATGGAACGGGCAGTCCTTCCCCGGGAGGAAGAGCAGCTCCGTCTTGCCGAGGTTCAGCTTGAGGTGGTGATCCGTCATCCACACTGATATGTCTGCCAGACATGCAGAGATGCGATTCGCCACCTGGTCATCAGAAGGGGGAAAGGAGAAGATTAATTGTGTGTCGTCTGCATAGCAATGATAAGAGAGACCATGTGAGGTTATGACAGAGCCAAGTGACTTGGTGTATAGCGAGAATAGGAGAGGGCCAAGAACAGAGCCCTGGGGGACACCAGTGGTGAGAGCGCGTGGTGAGGAGACAGATTCTCGCCACGCCACCTGGTAGGAGCGACCTGTCAGGTAGGACGCAATCCAGCGTGGGCCGCGCCGGAGATGCCCAACTCGGAGAGGGTGGAGAGGAGGATCTGATGGTTCACAGTATCGAAGGCAGCCGATAGATCTAGAAGGATGAGAGCAGAGGAGAGAGAGTTAGCTTTAGCAGTGCGGAGCGCTCCGTGATACAGAGGAGAGCAGTCTCAGTTGAATGACTAGTCTTGAAACCTGACTGATTTGGATCAAGAAGGTCATTCAGAGAGAGATAGCGGGAGAGCTGGCCAAGGACGGCACGTTCAAGAGTTTTGGAGAGAAAAGAAAGAAGGGATACTGGTCTGTAATTGTTGACATCGGAGGGATCGAGTGTAGGTTTTTTCAGAAGGGGTGCAACTCTCGCTCTCTTGAAGACGGAAGGGACGTAGCCAACGGTCAGGGATGAGTTGATGAGCGAGGTGAGGTAAGGGAGAAGGTCTCCGGAAATGGTCTGGAGAAGAGAGGAGGAGGGGATAGGGTCAAGCGGGCAGGTTGTTGGGCGGCCGGCCGTCACAAGACGCGAGATTTCATCTGGAGAGAGAGGGGAGAAAGAGGTCAGAGCACAGGGTAGGGCAGTGTGAGCAGAACCAGCGGTGTCGTTTGACTTAGCAAACGAGGATCGGATGTCGTCGACCTTCTTTTCAAAATGGTTGACGAAGTCATCTGCAGAGAGGGAGGAGGGGGGAGGGGGCGGAGGATTCAGGAGGGAGGAGAAGGTGGCAAAGAGCTTCCTAGGGTTAGAGGCAGATGCTTGGAATTTAGCGTGGTAGAAAGTGGCTTTAGCAGCAGAGACAGAGGAGGAAAATGTAGAGAGGAGGGAGTGAAAGGATGCCAGGTCCGCAGGGAGGCGAGTTTTCCTCCATTTCCGCTCGGCTGCCCGGAGCCCTGTTCTGTGAGCTCGCAATGAGTCATCGAGCCACGGAGCGGGGAGGGGAGGACCGAGCCGGCCTGGAGGATAGGGGACATAGAGAGTCAAGGGATGCAGAGAGGGAGGAGAGGAGGGTTGAGGAGGCAGAATCAGGAGATAGGTGGGAGAAGGTTTGAGCGGAGGGAAGAGATGATAGGATGGAAGAGGAGAGAGTAGCGGGGGAGAGAGAGCGAAGGTTGGGACGGCGCGATACCATCCGAGTAGGGGCAGTGTGGGAGGTGTTGGATGAGAGCGAGAGGGAAAAGGATACAAGGCAGTGGTCGGAGACTTGGAGGGGAGTTGCAATGAGGTTAGTGGAAGAACAGCATCTAGTAAAGATGAGGTCGAGCGTATTGCCTGCCTTGTGAGTAGGGGGGAAGGTGAGAGGGTGAGGTCAAAAGAGGAGAGGAGTGGAAAGAAGGAGGCAGAGAGGAAAGAGTCAAAGGTAGACGTGGGGAGGTTAAAGTCGCCCAGAACTGTGAGAGGTGAGCCGTCCTCAGGAAAGGAGCTTATCAAGGCATCAAGCTCATTGATGAACTCTCCGAGGGAACCTGGAGGGCGATAAATGATAAGGATGTTAAGCTTGAAAGGGCTAGTAACTGTGACAGCATGGAATTCAAAGGAGGCGATAGACAGATGGGTAAGGGGAGAAAGAGAGAATGACCACTTGGGAGAGATGAGGATCCCGGTGCCACCACCCCGCTGACCAGACGCTCTCGGGTGTGCGAGAACACGTGGGCGGACGAAGAGAGAGCAGTAGGAGTAGCAGTGTTGTCTGTGGTGATCCATGTTTCCGTCAGTGCCAAGAAGTCGAGGGACTGGAGGGAGGCATAGGCTGAGATGAACTCTGCCTTGTTGACCGCAGATTGGCAGTTCCAGAGGCTACCGGAGACCTGAACTCCACGTGGGTCGTGCGCGCTGGGACCACCAGAGTAGGGTGGCCGCGCCACGCGGTGAGGAGCGTTTGTATGGTCTGTGCAGAGAGGAGAGAACAGGGATAAACAGACACATAGTTGACAGGCTACAGAAGAGGCTACGCTAATGCAAAGGAGATTGAATGACAAGTGGACTACACGCCTCGAATGTTCAGAAAGTTAAGCTACGTAGCAAGAATCTTATTGACTAAAATGATTAAAATGATACAGTACTGCTGAAGTAGGCCAGCTGGCAGTGGGTGCGTTGTTGACACTACACTAATCAAGTCGCTCCGCTGAGTGTAATAGTTTCTGCAGTGTTGCTATTCGGGGCTAGCAGGCTAGCTAGCAGTGTTGTTTACGTTACGCTATGCTAAAAGAACGACAATAGATGGCTAGCGAACCTAGAAAATCGCTCTAGACTACACAATTATCTTTGATACAAAGACGGCTATGTAGCTAGCTAAGTAGCTAGCTACGATCAAACAAATCAAACCGTTGTACTGTAATGAAATGAAGTGAAAATGTGATACTACCTGTGAATGCGACCGGGTAGTTGAGTTCTATACAGAAGACGTTGGCTAGCGTTGGCTAGCTGTTGGCTAGCTAGCAGAGTCACCTACGTTAAGGACGACAAATAGCTGGCTAGCTAACCTCGGTAAATTAAGATAATCACTCTAAGACTACACACTCTAAACCTAAACAACACAATTATCTTGGATACGATGATACGAAGACAGCAAAGACAGCTATGTAGCTAGCTAACACTAAACTAATCAAGTCGCTCAGTTGAGTGTAATAGTTTCTCCAGTG
>NW_025752951.1:0-11584 GCF_021184085.1 Oncorhynchus gorbuscha
TGGTATCATAGTGTAGTATATAGTCTAGTATATAGTATTATAGTGTAGTATATAGTGTATGGTAGTATATAGTATCATAGTGTAGTATATAGTGTATGGTAGTATATAGTACTATAGTGTAGTGTATAGTGTATGGTAGTATATAGTATTATAGTGCAGTATATAGTATTATAGTGTAGTATATAGTGTGGTATATAGTATCATAGTGTAGTATATGGTGTATGGTAGTATATAGTATTATAGTGTAGTATATAGTATTATAGTGTAGTATATAGTGTATGGTAGTATATAGTATTATAGTGCAGTATATAGTATTATAGTGTAGTATATAGTTTATGGTATTATAGTGTAGTATATAGTGTGGTATATAGTATTATAGTGTAGTATACAGTGTATGGTAGTATATGGTATCATAGTGTAGTATATAGTGTATGGTAGTATATCGTATCTTAGTGTAGTATATAGTGTACGGTAGTATATAGTATCTTAGTGTAGTATATAGTGTATGGTAGTATATAGTGTCATAGTGTAGTATATAGTGTATGGTAGTATATAGTATTATAGTGTAGTATATAGTGCAGTATATAGTATTATAGTGTAGTATATAGTGTATAGTATCATAGTGTAGTCTATAGTGTATGGTGGTACATAGTATTATAGTATAGTATATAGTGCGGTATATAGTATCATAGTGTAGTATAAAGTGTATGGTAGTATATAGTAGTATACTGTAGTATATAGTGTAGCATATGGTATCATAGTGTAGTATATAGTGTAGTATATGGTATCATAGTGTAGTATATAGTCTAGTATATAGTATTATAGTGTAGTATATAGTGTTTGGTAGTATATGGTATCATAGTGTAGTATATAGTGTATGGTAGTATATAGTATTATGGTGTAGTATATAGTGTATGGTAGTATATTGTATTGTAGTGTAGTATATAGTGTATGGTAGTATATAGTATTATAGTGTAGTTTAGAGTGCGGTATATAGTATTATAGTGTAGTATATAGTGTTTGGTAGTATATGGTATCATAGTGTAGTGTATAGTGTATGGTAGTATATAGTATTATAGTGCAGTATATAGTATTATAGTGTAGTATATAGTGTGGTATATAGTATCAGTATTAGTGTATGGTAGTATATAGTATTATGGTGTAGTATATAGTGTATGGTAGTGTATGGTAGTATATTGTATTGTAGTGTAGTATATAGTGTATGGTAGTATATAGTATTATAGTGTAGTTTAGAGTGCGGTATATAGTATTATAGTGTAGTATATAGTGTATGTTAGTATATAATATCATAGTGTAGTATATAGTGTTTGGTAATATATGGTGTCATAGTGTAGTATATAGTGTATGGTAGTATATAGTGCCCTAACCCGAAATCTAAGTTTAATTCTAACATACTGCCCTAATCTACTGCCCTGGGGCGGCAGGGTAGCCTAGTGGTTAGAGTGTTGGACTAGTAATTGGAAGGTTGGAAGTTCAAATCCCCGAGCTGACAAGGTACAAATCTGTCCTTCTGCCCCTGAACAGGCAGTTAACCCAGTGTTCCTAGGCCATCATTGAAAATAAGAATTTTAACTGACTTGCCTGGTTAAAGAAAGGTAAAATAAAATAAAATGCCCTAACATGCCCTAACATACTGCCCTAGTCTACTGCCCTAACATACTGACTTAACATACTGCCCTAATATACTGATTTAACATACTGCCCTAATCTACTGCCCTAACATACTGCCCTAGTCTACTGCCCTAACATACTGCCCTAATCTACTGCTGTAACATACTGCCCTAATCTACTGCCTTAACATACTGCCCTAACATACTGCCCTAACATACTGCCCTAACATACTGGCCTAATCTACTGCCCTAATCTACTTCCCTAACATACTGCCCTAACATACTGCCCTAACATACTGCCATAATCTACTGCCCTAACATACTGCCCTAACATACTGCCATAATCTACTGCCCTAACATACTGCCCTAACATACTGCCCTAACATACTGCCATAATCTACTGCCCTAACATACTGCCCTAACATACTGCCCTAACATACTGCCATAATCTACTGCCCTAACATACTGCCCTAATCTTGCCCTAAAGAAATACTGCCCTAACATACTGCCATAATCTACTGCCTAACATACTGCCCTAACATACTGCCCTAATCTTTGTAAGAAAAGTGGATGTTTTGACTTGACTTTTATTTGTATTTATTACATTGCAATTGAACAGTTAAATAAGACAGAAGGCATTTAAAATGTCAGCCCAGGCTGCCTGAAATCTATTGTCTTGTTGCTGCTGTGTGACGTTTTTGCAGATTTGAAATTGGGCCACTAGTGGGAATTTACACATAACGGTCAATAACTAAATCTTCTGATTGTCTTAGAAATGTTACAATCCAAATATGGAAGTATGTTTAATCGGGTACACTTACCCTTCCTCTTGCTGTGCCCTGGCTGAAGGAATGCTCTTCTATAAGTATATAGATGTGGAGTGCAGTCCAGCATAGTATAGTATAGTATAGTATAGTATAGCATGATAGTATAGCATAGCATGATATAGTGTAGTGTAGTATAGTATAGCATAGCATGATAGTATAGCATAGCATGATATAGTGTAGTATAGTATGGTATAGTATAGCATGATAGTATAGCATAGCATGATATAGTGTAGTATAGTATGGTATAGTATAGCATAGCATGATAGTATAGCATAGCATGATATAGTGTAGTATAGTATAGCATAGCATGATAGTATAGCATAGCATGATATAGTGTAGTATAGTATGGTATAGTATAGCATAGCATGATAGTATAGCATAGCATGATATAGTGTAGTATAGTATAGCATAGCATGATAGTATAGCATAGCATGATATAGTATAGTATAGTATAGTATGGTATGGTATAGCATGGTATAGTTTGGCACAGTATAGTATAACATTGTATAGTATAGTATAGTATGGTATGGTATAGTATAGTGTGGTATTGTACAGTATAGCATTGGATATTACAGTATAGTATAGCATAGTATAGTATAAAATGGTATAGTATAGTATTGTATATTATAGCATAGTATTGTATAGTATAGTATGAAATAGTATAGCATATTATATTTTCATGTTGCTGTGTCCTGGCTGCAGGGCTGCTCTTCTAAAAAGGTATATAATATGTATTGTAGTGTAGTGTAGTGTATGGCTGTAGATATTGCCATGGTATAGCATAGTATGGTGTAGTATGGCGTAGTATCACGACATAGTATGATATAGTATGGCACAGCGTAGTATAGCATAGTATATCATAGTATAGTATAGTGTAGTACGGTATAGTATACTACAGTGTAGTTTTAGTATAGCATTGTATAGTGTAGTATAGTATAGCACAGTGCAGTATAGTGTAGTGTAGTGTAGTGTAGCATAGTGTAGTCTAGTATGGTATAGTATGGTATAGTACAGTATGGTATAGTATATTGCGATGTAGTGTGGCATAGGATAGTATAGTGCAGCATAGCATAGTGTGGTGTAGTACAGCAACGGCCTAGTACGGCAAACAGTATAGTGTAGTATAGTGTAGTATAGTATGGTATAGTATAGTGTAGTATTGTACAATATAGTATAGTGTGGTGTTGTACAGTATAGTATAGTGTATTGTAGTATGGTATAGTATAGTGTTGTATGGTAGTGTATAGCATAGTATAGTATAGTGTAGTATAGAATAGTATAGTATAGCATACCATTGGATAGTATGGCACAGTATAGTATAGTGTAGTACAGCATGGTGCAGTATTGTATAGTATAGTGTAGTATAGCATTGTATAGTATAGCATGGTATAGTATAGTGCACTATAGCATGGTATGGTATATTATAGTGTAGTATATTATTGTATAGCATTGTATAGTATAGTGTAGTATGGTATAGTATAGTGTAGTATGATACAGTATGGTATAGTATAATATTGTATAGTCTAGTCTAGTCTAGTCTAGTCTAGTCTAGTCTAGTCTAGTCTAGTCTAGTATAGTATAGTATAGTATAGTATAGTATAGTATAGTATAATACTGTATAGTCTAGTATAGTATAGTATAGTATATCATGGTTTGGTATAGTATAGTATAGTATGGTACAGTATAATATTGTATAGTCTAGTCTAGTCTAGTCTAGTCTAGTCTAGTCTAGTCTAGTCTAGTCTAGTCTAGTCTAGTCTAGTATGGTTTGGTATGGTATAGTATAGTATGGTACAGTATAATATTGTCTAGTCTAGTCTAGTCTAGTCTAGTCTAGTCTAGTCTAGTCTAGTATGGTTTGGTATAGTATAGTATAGTATGGTACAGTATAATATTGTATAGTCTCGTCTAGTCTAGTCTAGTCTAGTCTCGATCTAGTCTAGTATAGTATGGTTTGGTATAGTATAGTATAGTATAGTGTTATATTTACGTGTTGCTGTGTCCTGGCTACAGGGCTGCTCTTCTCTCTCCAGGTGGTTTTCCTGGGCAGGTTCCATTCACTGGTGTCCAGCTTCTTGTCACACACACAACAAACAATACACACACTGGAGCTGTGTGTGTGTGTGCGTGTGTGTGTGTCTGTATAGGTCCCAGCTAGCACATTTGGTTCCTTGGAAGTTGTGGGAGCGTATGTTTTTAGTTTCACGTTGGTTGTGGGAATGAAGCGAAATGTTTCCTGACCGGTAAAACTGGAGTTTTTTTCTGAGAACAGAATTGAGTTTGGAATGCCGAGAATGGAATGTATATATTTTTAAATAACATTCCTAGAACGTTCTCTGGACGTTACAAACGTTTTATTGTGGTTAAAAGTTTTCTTAATATTCTCAGAGCAATTTGAGAACATGACGTTAAATAGAACCAACTCCTGAGAATGTTCCAAAGCCAAGCAACTGCCCTGCATCATTCCCAGAACGTTGTGGGAAGGATGTGGACTAAATAACCGTAGGACGACCAAGCTGTAAGACACATATGGTTCTCAGAACGTTCTATACTAGCTGGGGTGTGTATAGACCTTGATGCCCCTGGCCCCTTCTCTCCGCGGGTCAGTTTTCTGAGCAGCAGCTGATAGGAGGCCAGGATGGCAGAAGGCCTGTTATTGGTCAGCATGGTGGTGACATCACTCAGATTGTAACCCAGAGACTCTGTCATGTAGGACAGCACGGATTGGTTCAGATCCTCAGGACGCAGCCTGGAGACACAGACATGTACTTACAATCACACAAACACACACATACAAACACAAACATTTGATGGTTTTCAAATCTGGTAAGGGTGCCTAGAGGCAGATCGTGAAGAAATGACATGACAAAGAAATGATGTGATGAGCAAAGTGTGTGTGTTTAACGATGTAAATCGTGTTTGAGAGGAAACTAGACGCTGCTGTTGGCCTAACTCTGTTAGCTCTGAGATCGCCCCCAAACTGACTCAACACGTGCAAGTGTGTTATCTGTTCCTGTGTGTAGAGGTCTCTTGGTGTGTGACAGTGTTACCTGTTCCTGTGTGTGAGTGTGTGTAAAGGTTTTCTGGTGTAGCCCTCATTGATCCATTTCTCCTCCATAGCTGATCTGATTGTCGGCCGTTTAGAAGGTTCTGGTTCCAACAGGGACAGGACGAAACCTACTGCACCTGAAGAGAGGGGGAGAAGATGAGAGAGGGGGAGAGGAGAAAGAGGGGGAGAGGAGAGGATGGGGTGGAGAGGATGGGGTGGAGAAGAGAGGATGGGGAGGAGAGGAGAGGATGGAGTGGAGAGGATGGGGTGGAGAGGAGAGGAGAGGATGGGGTGGAGAGGAGAGGATGGGGTGGAGAGGAGAGGATGGGGAGAGAGGAGAGGATGGAGTGGAGAGGAGAGGATGGGGTAGAGAGGAGAGGATGGGGTGGAGAGGAGAGGATGGAGTGGAGAGGATGGGGTGGAGAGGAGAGGAGAGGATGGGGTGGAGAGGAGAGGATGGGGTGGAGAGGAGAGGATGGGGTGGAGAGGAGAGGATGGGGAGAGAGGAGAGGATGGAGTGGAGAGGAGAGGATGGGGTGGAGAGGAGAGGATGGAGTGGAGAGGAGAGGATGGGGAGGAGAGGAGAGGATGGGGTGGAGAGGAGAGGATGGGGTGGAGAGGAGAGGATGGGGAGGAGAGGAGAGGATGGAGTGGAGAGGAGAGGATGGGTTGAGAGAGAGGATGGAGTGGAGAGGATGGGGTGGAGAGGAGAGGGAGAGAGAGGATGGGGTGGAGAGGATGGGGTGGAGAGGAGAGGATGGGGTGGAGAGGAGAGGATGGGGAGGAGAGGAGAGGATGGAGTGGAGAGGAGAGGATGGGGTGGAGAGGAGAGGATGGAGTGGAGAGGAGAGGATGGGGTGGAGAGGAGAGGAGAGGATGGGGTGGAGAGGAGAGGATGGGGTGGAGAGGAGAGGATGGGGTGGACAGGAGAGGAGAGGATGGGGTGGAGAGGAGAGGTTGGAGTGGAGAGGAGAGGATGGGGTGGAGAGGAGAGGATGGGGTGGAGAGGAGAGAATGGGGTGGAGAGGAGAGGATGGGGTGGACAGGAGAGGGAGAGGATGGGGTGGAGAGGAGAGGAGGATGAGGTGGAGAGGAGAGGATGGTGGAGAGGAGAGGATGGGGTAGAGAGGAGAGGATGGGGTGGAGAGGAGAGAATGGGGTGGAGAGGAGAGGATGGGGTGGAGAGGAGAGGATGGGGTGGAGAGGAGAGAGAGGATGGGGTGGAGAGGAGAGGAGAGGATGGAGGAGAGGAGAGGATGGGGTGGAGAGGAGAGGATGGAGAGGAGAGAGAGGATGGGGTGGAGAGGAGAGGATGGGGTGGAGAGGAGAGGATGGGGAGGAGGGAGAGGATGGAGTGGAGAGGAGAGGATGGGGTGGAGAGGAGAGGATGGAGTGGAGAGGAGAGGATGGGGTGGAGAGGAGAGGGAGAGGATGGGGTGGAGAGGAGAGGATGGGGTGGAGAGGAGAGGATGGGGTGGACAGGAGAGGAGAGGATGGGAGGAGAGGAGAGGTTGGAGTGGAGAGGAGAGGATGGGGTGGAGAGGAGAGGATGGGGTGGAGAGGAGAGGAGACGATGGGGAGGAGAGGAGAGGATGGGGTGGAGAGGAGAGGATGGGGTGGAGAGGAGAGGATGGGGTGGAGAGGAGAGGAGAGGATGGGGTGGAGAGGAGAGGATGGGGTGGAGAGGAGAGGATGGAGTGGAGAGGAGAGGATGGGGTGGAAAGGGGAAGATGGGGTGGAGAGGAGAGGAGAGGATGGGGTGGAGAGGAGAGGAGAGGATGGGGTGGAGAGGAGAAGAGAGGAAGGGGGGAGAGAAGAGGAGAGAAGAGGATGGGGTGGAGAGGAGAGGATGGGGCGGAGAGGAGAGGATGGGATGGAGAGGAGAAGAGAAGATGGGGTGGAGAGGGGGGAAGAGATTAATTGAATTGGGTCTGAGCTGAACTCATTATCACCACGGTAAAGAGGACCTGTACTCATCACCAAGGAAACACAACCTGTACTAATTATCACCACGGTAACATGACCTGTACTCATTATCACCACGGTAACATGACCTGCACTCATTATCACCACGGTAACAGGACCTGTACTCATTATCACCACGGTAACATGACCTGTACTCATTATCACCAAGGTAACAGGACCTGTACTCATTATCACCACGGTAACAGGACCTGGACTCATTATCACCATGGTAACAGGACCTGTACTCATTATCACCACGGTAACATGACCTGTACTCATTATCACCATGGTAACTGACCTGTACTCATTATCACCACGGTAACAGGACCTATACTCATGATCACTACGGTAACAGGACCTATACTCATTATCACCACGGTAACATGACCTGTACTCATTATCACCACGGTAAAAAATGACCTGTACTCATTATCACCACGGTAACACAAGCTCTGTTTGTTGTGCTGACAAGGCTGTGTGAGGTGGCAGTGTTTGTGTGTGTGTGTGTATATGCGTGTGTGTGTGTGTGTGTGTGTGTGTGTGTGTGTGTGTGTGTGTGTGTGTGTGTGTGTGTGTGTGTGTGTGTGTGTGTGTGTGTGTGTGTGTGTGTGTGTGTGTGTGTGTGTGTGTGTGTGTGTGTGTGTGTGTGTGGTACCTTTGCTGATATCATTGGGTATGGTTCCTATCTCTCCATTGACCATCTTCTGATGCAGCTGTTTGATGTTGAACGGCTCAACAGTGAAAGGCAGCGTCCCAGTCAGCATGGCAAACATACTGACACCCCTAATAACAGACAACACATAACGTTCTAGTACTGACCCCTAAATAACATATAACATTCTAGTACTGACCCCTAAATAACAGACAACACATAACGTTCTAGTACTGACCCCTAAATAACATATAACATTCTACTGACCCCCAAAATAACATATAACATTCTGTACTGACCCCTAAATAACAGACAACACATAATTCTAGTACTGACTAAATAACAGACAACACATAACATTCTAGTATTGACCCCTAAATAACAGACAACACATAACGTTCTGACCCCTAAATAACAGACAACACATAACGTTCTAGTACTGACCCCTAAATAACATATAACATTCTAGTACTGACCCCCAAAATAACATATAACATTGACCCCCTAAATAACAGACAACACATAACATTCTGACCCCTAAATAACAGACAACACATAACGTTCTAGTACTGACCCCCTAAATAACAGACAACACATAACGTTATAGTACTGACCCCCTAAATAACAGACAACACATAACGTTATAGTACTGACCCCCTAAATAACAGACAACACATAACGTTCTAGTACTGACCCACTAAATAACAGACAACATTCTAGTACTGACCCACTAAATAACATATAACATTCTAGTACTGACCCACTAAATAACAGACAACACATAACATTCTAGTACTGACCCCCTAAATAACACAACGTTCTAGTACTGGCCCCCTAAATAACAGACAACACATAACATTATAGTACTGACCCCCTAAATAACACAACGTTCTAGTACTGACCCCCTAAATAACATAACATTCTAGTACTGACGCCCTAAATAACACAAGGTTCTAGTACTGACCCCCTAAATAACATATAACATTCTAGCCCTGACCCTAAATAACAGACAACACATAACATTCTAGTACTGACCCCCTAAATAACAGACAACACATAACATTCTAGTACTGACCTCCTAAATAACACATAACATTCTAGTACTGACCCACTAAATAACATATAACATTCTAGTACTGACCCCCTAAATAACACATAACATTCTAGTACTGACCCCCTAAATAACAGACAACACATAACATTCTAGTACTGACCTCCTAAATAACACATAACATTCTAGTACTGACCCCCTAAATAACAGACAACACATAACATTCTAGTACTGACCCCCTAAATAACACATAACATTCTAGTACTGACCCCCTAAATAACACATAACATTCTAGTACTGACCCCCTAAATAACAGACAACACATAACATTCTAGTACTGACCCCCTAAATAACAGACAACACATAACATTCTAGTACTGACCCCCTAAATAACACATAACATTCTAGTACTGACCCCCTAAATAACAGACAACACTTACAATTCTATTACTGACCCCTAAATAACATAACATTCTAGTACTGACCCCCTAAATAACACATACATTCTAGTTCTGGCCCCCTAAATAACACATAACATTCTAGTACTGACCCCCTAAATAACAGACAACACATAACATTCTAGTACTGACCCCTAAATAACACATAACATTCTAGTACTGACCCCCCTAAAATAACACAACATTCTAGTACTGACCCCCTAAATAACACATAACATTCTAGTACTGACCCCCCTAAATAACACAACATTCTAGTACTGACCCCTAAATAACACAGAACATTCTAGTACTGACCCCCTAAATAACAGACAACACATAACATTCTAGTACTGACCCCCTAAATAACACATAACATTCTAGTACTGGACCCCTAAATAACAGACCCCTAAATAACACATAACATTCTAGTACTGACCCCTAAATAACAGACAACACATAACGTTCTAGTACTGACCCCCTAAATAACATATAACATTCTAGTACTGACCCCATAAATAACATATAACATTATAGTACTGACCCCCTAAATAACATATAACATTCTAGTACTGACCCCCTAAATAAACACATAACATTCTAGTACTGACCCCTAAATAACATATAACATTCTAGTACTGACCCCTAAATAACATATAACATTCTAGTACTGACCCCTAAATAACACATAACATTCTAGTACTGACCCCCTAAATAACACATAACATTCTAGTACTGACACCCTAAATAACATATAACATTCTAGTACTGACCCCCTAAATAACATATAAGATTATAGCACTGAGCCCCTAAATAACACAACATTCTAGTACTGACCCTATTTCATTAACATATAACATGTGACCCCTAAATAACATATAGCATTCTAGCACTGACATACAACATATGACATACAACGTGACATCCAACATGTAACATACAGCACTGACCCCTAAATAACGTGACATTCTAGTACTGGCCCTAAATAACACATAACATTCTGGCCCAGCCCCCAAATGACATACAACATTCCTAGCGTACAAATAACATATAAACATGTACTGACTAAATACAACATTCGTGCAGCCCTAAATACATTATAACATTCTAGTACTGACCCCCTAAACGACATATAACATTCTAGTACTGACCCCCTAAATAACATATAACATTCTAGTACTGACCCCCTAAATAACATATAACATTCTAGTACTGACCCCCTAAATAACATATAACATTCTAGTACTGACTACATAGTAACATTCATCAACATGACATACAACATGTGACATACAACACGTGACATACAACACGTGACATACAACATGTGACATACAACACGTGACATACAACATGTGACATACAACATGTGACATAGAATGTATGCACACATGACTGTAAGTCGCTTTGGATAAAAGCGTCTGCTAAATGGCATATATTATTATATTATTATTATTATTATATTATATTATTATATTATTATTATTATATTATTATTAAGACGTGACATACAACACGTGACATACAACATGTGACATACAACATGTGTCATACAACATGTGACATACAACACGTGACATACAACACGTGACATACAACATGTGACATACAACACGTGACGTACAACATGTGACGTACAACATGTGACATACAACATGTGACGTACAACATGTGACTTACAACATGTGACATACAACACGTGACATACAACACGTGACATACAACATGTGACATACAACATGATGACATGACATACAACACGTGACATACAGCACGTGACATACAGCACGACATACAGCATGTGACATACAACATGACCTTACAACACGTGACATACAACATGTGACATTCAACATGTGACACGTGACATACAACACGTGACATGTGACATACAACCGTGACATACAACACGTGACATACAACATGTGACATACAACCCGTGACATACAACACGTGACATACAACATGTGACATT
>NW_025752952.1:0-11584 GCF_021184085.1 Oncorhynchus gorbuscha
ATACATAGTCACTTCACCCCTACCTACATGTACACTGCTCACTGTTTATTATCTAAGCATAGTCACTTCACCCCTAACAACATGTACACTGCTGCTACTCGCTGTTTATTATCTAAGTATAGTAACTTCACCCCTACCTACATGTACACTGCTCACTGTTTATTATCTATGCATAGTCACTTTACCCCTACCTACATGTTCACTGATGCTACTCGCTGTTTATTATCTAAGCATAGTCACTTCACCCCTACCTACATGTACACTGCTCACTGTTTATTATCTAAGCATAGTCACTTCACCGCTACCTACATGTACACTGCTGCTACTCGCTGTTTATTATCTAAGCATAGTCACTTCACCCCTACCTACATGTACACTGCTGCTACTCGCTGTTTATTATCTATACATAGTCACTTCACCCCTACCTACATGTACACTGCTGCTACTCGCTGTTTATTATCTATACATAGTCACTTCACCCCTACCTACATGTACACTGCTGCTACTCACTGTTTATTATCTAAGCATAGTCACTTCACCCCTACCTACATGTACACTGCTGCTACTCGCTGTTTATTATCTATACATAGTCACTTCACCCCTACCTACATGTACACTGCTGCTACTCGCTGTTTATTATCTATACATAGTCACTTTACCCCTACCTACATGTACACTGCTCACTGTTTATTATCTATACATAGTCACTTCACCCCTACCTACATGTACACTGCTGCTACTCGCTGTTTATTATTTATGCATAGTCACTTCACCCCTACCTACATGTACACTGCTCACTGTTTATTATCTAACCATAGTCACTTCACCCCTACCTACATGTACACTGCTCACTGTTTATTATTTATGCATAGTCACTTCACCCCTACCTACATGTACACTGCTCACTGTTTATTATCTATACATAGTCACTTTACCCCTACCTACATGTACACTGCTGCTACTCGCTGTTTATTATCTAAGCATAGTCACTTCACCCCTACCTACATGTACACTGCTGCTACTCGCTGTTTATTATCTAACCATAGTCACTTCACCCCTACCTACATGTACACTGCTCACTGTTTATTATTTATGCATAGTCACTTCACCCCTACCTACATGTACACTGCTCACTGTTTATTATTTATGCATAGTCACTTCACCCCTACCTACATGTACACTGCTCACTGTTTATTATCTATGCATAGTCACTTCACCCCTACCTACATGTACACTGCTCACTGTTTATTATTTATGCATAGTCACTTCACCCCTACCTACATGTACACTGCTCACTGTTTATTATTTATGCATAGTCACTTCACCCCTACCTACATGTACACTGCTCACTGTTTATTATCTATACATAGTCACTTCACCCCTACCTACATGTACACTGCTCACTGTTTATTATCTAAGCATAGTCACTTCACCCCTACCTACATGTACACTGCTCACTGTTTATTATTTATGCATAGTCACTTCACCCCTACCTACATGTACACTGCTCACTGTTTATTATTTATGCATAGTCACTTCACCCCTACCTACATGTACACTGCTCACTGTTTATTATTTATGCATAGTCACTTCACCCCTACCTACATGTACACTGCTCACTGTTTATTATCTAAGCATAGTCACTTCACCCCTACCTACATGTACACTGCTCACTGTTTATTATTTATGCATAGTCACTTCACCCCTACCTACATGTACACTGCTCACTGTTTATTATCTATACATAGTCACTTCACCCCTACCTACATGTACACTGCTCACTGTTTATTATTTATGCATAGTCACTTCACCCCTACCTACATGTACACTGCTCACTGTTTATTATCTATACATAGTCACTTCACCCCTACCTACATGTACACTGCTCACTGTTTATTATTTATGCATAGTCACTTCACCCCTACCTACATGTACACTGCTCACTGTTTATTATCTATACATAGTCACTTCACCCCTACCTACATGTACACTGCTCACTGTTTATTATCTAAGCATAGTCACTTCACCCCTACCTACATGTACACTGCTCACTGTTTATTATCTAAGCATAGTCACTTCACCCCTACCTACATGTACACTGCTCACTGTTTATTATCTAACCATAGTCACTTCACCCCTACCTACATGTACACTGCTGCTACTCGCTGTTTATTATCTATACATAGTCACTTCACCCCTACCTATATGTACACTGCTGCTACTCGCTGTTTATTATCTATACATAGTCACTTCACCCCTACCTACATGTACACTGCTCACTGTTTATTATCTAAGCATAGTCACTTTACCCCTACCTACATGTACACTGCTGCTACTCGCTGTTTATTATCTAACCATAGTCACTTCACCCCTACCTACATGTACACTGCTCACTGTTTATTATCTATACATAGTCACTTCACCCCTACCTACATGTACACTGCTGCTACTCGCTGTTTATTATCTAACCATAGTCACTTCACCCCTACCTACATGTACACTGCTCACTGTTTATTATCTATACATAGTCACTTCACCCCTACCTACATGTACACTGCTGCTACTCGCTGTTTATTATCTAACCATAGTCACTTCACCCCTACCTACATGTACACTGCTCACTGTTTATTATCTATACATAGTCACTTCACCCCTACCTACATGTACACTGCTGCTACTCGCTGTTTATTATCTAACCATAGTCACTTCACCCCTACCTACATGTACACTGCTCACTGTTTATTATCTATACATAGTCACTTCACCCCTACCTACATGTACACTGCTGCTACTCGCTGTTTATTATCTAACCATAGTCACTTCACCCCTACCTACATGTACACTGCTCACTGTTTATTATCTATACATAGTCACTTCACCCCTACCTACATGTACACTGCTGCTACTCGCTGTTTATTATCTAAGCATAGTCACTTCACCCCTACCTACATGTACACTGCTCACTGTTTATTATCTATACATAGTCACTTCACCCCTACCTACATGTACACTGCTGCTACTCGCTGTTTATTATCTATACATAGTCACTTCACCCCTACCTACATGTACACTGCTGCTACTCACTGTTTATTATCTATACATAGTCACTTCACCCCTACCTACATGTACACTGCTGCTACTCACTGTTTATTATCTAAGCAGAGTCACTTCACCCCTACCTACATGTACACTGCTCACTGTTTATTATCTATACATAGTCACTTCACCCCTACCTACATGTACACTGCTCACTGTTTATTATCTATACATAGTCACTTCACCCCTACCTACATGTACACTGCTGCTACTCACTGTTTATTATCTATACATAGTCACTTCACCCCTACCTACATGTACACTGCTGCTAGTCACTGTTTATTATCTATACATAGTCACTTCACCCCTACCTACATGTACACTGCTGCTACTCGCATTTTATTATCTATACATAGTCACTTCACCCCTACCTACATGTACACTGCTGCTACTCGCTGTTTATTATCTATACATAGTCACTTCACCCCTACCTACATGTACACTGCTGCTACTCGCTGTTTATTATCTATACATAGTCACTTTACCCCTACCTACATGTACACTGCTCACTGTTTATTATCTAAGCATAGTCACTTCACCCCTACCTACATGTACACTGCTCACTGTTTATTATCTATGCATAGTCACTTCACCCCTACCTACATGTACACTGCTCACTGTTTATTATCTATACATAGTCACTTTACCCCTACCTACATGTACACTGCTCACTGTTTATTATCTAAGCATAGTCACTTCACCCCTACCTACATGTACACTGCTGCTACTCGCTGTTTATTATCTAAGCATAGTAACTTCACCCCTACCTACATGTACACTGCTCACTGTTTATTATCTATGCATAGTCACTTTACCCCTACCTACATGTTCACTGCTGCTACTGCTGTTTATTATCTAAGCATAGTCACTTCACCCCTACCTACATGTACACTGCTGCTCACTGTTTATTATCTAGCATAGTCACTACTCCCTACTTAGCATACACTGCTCACTGTTTATTATCTATGCATGAATCACTTTCACCCCTGACCTACATGTACACTGCTCACTGTTTATCTATACATAGTCACTTTATCTCTACCTACATGTACACTGCTCACTGTTTATTATCTATACATAGTCATTCACTCCCTACCTACATGTACACTGCTACTCACTGTTTATTATCTAAGCATAGTCACTTCACCCCTACCTACATGTACACTGCTCACTGTTTATTATCTAACCATAGTCACTTCACCCCCTACCTACATGTACACTGCTCACTGTTTATTATTTATGCATAGTCACTTCACCCCTACCTACATGTACACTGCTCACTGTTTATTATCTATGACATAGTCACTTTACCCTACCTACATGTTCACTGATGCTACTCGCTGTTTATTATCTGCACATAGTCACTTCACCCCTACCTACATGTACACTGCTCACTGTTTATTATCTACATAGTCACTTCACCGCTACCTACATGTACACTGCTGCTACTCGCTGTTTATTATCTAAGCATAGTCACTTCACCCCTACCTACATGTACACTGCTGCTATCGCTGTTTATTATCTATACATAGTCACTTCACCCTACCTACATGTACACTGCTGCTGTTTATTACTATACATGTTTATACATGTACATCTCACTGTTTATTATACATAGTCACTTCACCCCCTACCTACATGTACACTGCTGCTACTCACTGTTTATTATCTATACATAGTCACTTCACCCCTACCTACATGTACACTGCTGCTACTCGCTGTTTATTATCTATACATAGTCACTTCACTCCCTACCTACATGTACACTGCTCACTGTTTATTATCTATACATAGTCACTTTTACCCTACCTACATGTACACTGCTCACTGTTTATTATCTATACATAGTCACTTTACCCTACCTACATGTACACTGTTGCTACTCGCTGTTTATTATCTCACATAGTCACACCCCACTCATGTACACTGCTCACTGTTTATTATTTAACCATAGTCACTTCACCCCTACCTACATGTACACTGCTCTCACTGTTTATTATTTATGCATAGTCACTTCAATTCCTACCTACATGTACACTGCTCACTGTTTATTATCTATACATAGTCACTTAATTCCTAACATGTACATACTCGCCTGTTTATTATCTAAGCATAGTCACTTCACCCCTACCTACATGTACACTGCTCACTGTTTATTATTTATGCATAGTCACTTACCCCTACCTACATGTACACTCCTGCTGCTACTCGCTGTTTATTATTTAAGCATAGTCACTTTACCCCTACCTACATGTACACTGCTCACTGTTTATTATCATAACCATAGTCACGCACCCCTACCTACATGTACACTGCCCACTGTTTTATTATTTATGTATAGTCACTTCACCCCTACCTACATGTACACTGCTCACTGTTTATTATTTATACATAGTCACTTTCTACATGTACACACTGCTGCTACTCTCGCTGTTTATTATCTAAGCATAGTCACACCCTACCACATGTTTACTGTTTATTATTTATGCATAGTCACTTCAATTCTACCTACATGTACACTGCTCACTGTTTATTATTTATGCATAGTCACTTCACTCCCTACCTACATGTACACTGCTCACTGTTTATTATCTATACATAGTCATTATCTACATGTACATCACTGTTTATTATCTAAGCATAGTCACTTCACCCCTACCTACATGTACACACTACCATCGTTTATTTATGCATAGTATAATACTCTACCTCCTTTACCCATACACTGCTCACTGTTTATTATCTATGCATAGTCACTTCACCCCTACCTACATGTACACTGCTCACTGTTTATTATCTAAGCATAGTCACTTCACCCCTACCTACATGTACACTGCTCACTGTTTATTATTTATGCATAGTCACTTCACCCCTACCTACATGTACACTGCTCACTGTTTATTATCTATACATAGTCACTTCACCCCTACCTACATGTACACTGCTCACTGTTTATTATTTATGCATAGTCACTTCACCCCTACCTACATGTACACTGCTCACTGTTTATTATCTATACATAGTCACTTCACCCCTACCTACATGTACACTGCTCACTGTTTATTATTTATGCATAGTCACTTCACCCCTACCTACATGTACACTGCTCACTGTTTATTATCTATACATAGTCACTTCACCCCTACCTACATGTACACTGCTCACTGTTTATTATCTAAGCATAGTCACTTCACCCCTACCTACATGTACACTGCTCACTGTTTATTATCTAAGCATAGTCACTTCACCCCCTACCTGTACATGTACACCGCTGCTACCCTCGCTTTCAGGGTTTTGTTTATATCTATACATAGTTTACTTCAACCCTTACCTATATGTACACTCAACAGCATTTTCGCTGTTTATTATCTATATAGTCACTTTACCCTTACCTTACATGTACACTGCTCACTGTTTATTATCTAAGCATAGTCACTTTACCCCTACCTACATGTACACTGCTGCGTTACCATTGTTTTTATTATCTAACCATAGTCACTTCACCCTTTACCTACATGTACACTGCTCACTGTTTATTATCTATACATAGTCACCACCCCTACCTACATGTACACTGTTGCTATCACTGTTTATTATCTAACCATAGTCACTACCCCTACCTACATGTACACTGCTCACTGTTTATTATCTATATATAGCTACTTCTCACTCCCTACCTACATGTACACTGCTGCTAATCGCTGTTTATTATCTAACCATAGTCACTTCACCCCTACCTACATGTACACTGCTCACTGTTTATTATCTATACATAGTCACTTCACCCCTACCTACATGTACACTGCTGCTACTCGCTGTTTATTATCTAACCATAGTCACTTCACCCCTACCTACATGTACACTGCTCACTGTTTATTATCTATACATAGTCACTTCACCCCTACCTACATGTACACTGCTGCTACTCGCTGTTTATTATCTAACCATAGTCACTTCACCCCTACCTACATGTACACTGCTCACTGTTTATTATCTATACATAGTCACTTCACCCCTACCTACATGTACACTGCTGCTACTCGCTGTTTATTATCTAAGCATAGTCACTTCACCCCTACCTACATGTACACTGCTCACTGTTTATTATCTATACATAGTCACTTCACCCCTACCTACATGTACACTGCTGCTACTCGCTGTTTATTATCTATACATAGTCACTTCACCCCTACCTACATGTACACTGCTGCTACTCACTGTTTATTATCTATACATAGTCACTTCACCCCTACCTACATGTACACTGCTGCTACTCACTGTTTATTATCTAAGCATAGTCACTTCACCCCTACCTACATGTACACTGCTCACTGTTTATTATCTATACATAGTCACTTCACCCCTACCTACATGTACACTGCTCACTGTTTATTATCTATACATAGTCACTTCACCCCTACCTACATGTACACTGCTGCTACTCACTGTTTATTATCTATACATAGTCACTTTACCCCTACCTACATGTACACTGCTGCTAGTCACTGTTTATTATCTATACATAGTCACTTCACCCCTACCTACATGTACACTGCTGCTACTCGCATTTTATTATCTATACATAGTCACTTCACCCCTACCTACATGTACACTGCTGCTACTCGCTGTTTATTATCTATACATAGTCACTTCACCCCTACCTACATGTACACTGCTGCTACTCGCTGTTTATTATCTATACATAGTCACTTTACCCCTACCTACATGTACACTGCTCACTGTTTATTATCTAAGCATAGTCACTTCACCCCTACCTACATGTACACTGCTCACTGTTTATTATCTATGCATAGTCACTTCACCCCTACCTACATGTACACTGCTCACTGTTTATTATCTATACATAGTCACTTTACCCCTACCTACATGTACACTGCTCACTGTTTATTATCTATACATAGTCACTTCACCCCTACCTACATGTACACTGCTCACTGTTTATTATCTAAGCATAGTCACTTCACCCCTACCTACATGTACACTGCTGCTACTCGCTGTTTATTATCTAAGCATAGTAACTTCACCCCTACCTACATGTACACTGCTCACTGTTTATTATCTATGCATAGTCACTTTACCCCTACCTACATGTTCACTGCTGCTACTCGCTGTTTATTATCTAAGCATAGTCACTTCACCCCTACCTACATGTACACTGCTCACTGTTTATTATCTAAGCATAGTCACTTCACCCCTACCTACATGTACACTGCTGCTACTCGCTGTTTATTATCTAAGCATAGTCACTTCACCCCTACCTACATGTACACTGCTGCTACTCGCTGTTTATTATCTATACATAGTCACTTCACCCCTACCTACATGTACACTGCTGCTACTCGCTGTTTATTATCTATACATAGTCACTTCACCCCTACCTACATGTACACTGCTGCTACTCACTGTTTATTATCTAAGCATAGTCACTTCACCCCTACCTACATGTACACTGCTCACTGTTTATTATCTAACCATAGTCACTTCACCCCTACCTACATGTACACTGCTCACTGTTTATTATTTATGCATAGTCACTTCACCCCTACCTACATGTACACTGCTCACTGTTTATTATCTATACATAGTCACTTTACCCCTACCTACATGTACACTGCTGCTACTCGCTGTTTATTATCTAAGCATAGTCACTTCACCCCTACCTACATGTACACTGCTCACTGTTTATTATTTATGCATAGTCACTTCACCCCTACCTACATGTACACTGCTGCTACTCGCTGTTTATTATCTAAGCATAGTCACTTCACCCCTACCTACATGTACACTGCTCACTGTTTATTATCTAACCATAGTCACTTCACCCCTACCTACATGTACACTGCTCACTGTTTATTATTTATGCATAGTCACTTCACCCCTACCTACATGTACACTGCTCACTGTTTATTATTTATGCATAGTCACTTCACCCCTACCTACATGTACACTGCTCACTGTTTATTATTTATGCATAGTCACTTCACCCCTACCTACATGTACACTGCTCACTGTTTATTATCTATACATAGTCACTTCACCCCCTACCTACATGTACACTGCTCACTGTTTATTATCTAAGCATAGTCACTTCACCCCTACCTACATGTACACTGCTCACTGTTTATTATTTATGCATAGTCACTTCACCCCTACCTACATGTACACTGCTCACTGTTTATTATTTATGCATAGTCACTTCACCCC
This sequence comes from Oncorhynchus gorbuscha, assembly GCF_021184085.1. Lineage (NCBI taxonomy): Eukaryota > Metazoa > Chordata > Actinopteri > Salmoniformes > Salmonidae > Oncorhynchus > Oncorhynchus gorbuscha. The sequence goes on from NW_025752952.1 coordinate 9,322, forward strand.
TACCTACATGTACACTGCTCACTGTTTATTATTTATGCATAGTCACTTCACCCCTACCTACATGTACACTGCTCACTGTTTATTATCTAAGCATAGTCACTTCACCCCTACCTACATGTACACTGCTCACTGTTTATTATTTATGCATAGTCACTTCACCCCTACCTACATGTACACTGCTCACTGTTTATTATCTATACATAGTCACTTCACCCCTACCTACATGTACACTGCTCACTGTTTATTATTTATGCATAGTCACTTCACCCCTACCTACATGTACACTGCTCACTGTTTATTATCTATACATAGTCACTTCACCCCTACCTACATGTACACTGCTCACTGTTTATTATTTATGCATAGTCACTTCACCCCTACCTACATGTACACTGCTCACTGTTTATTATCTATACATAGTCACTTCACCCCTACCTACATGTACACTGCTCACTGTTTATTATCTAAGCATAGTCACTTCACCCCTACCTACATGTACACTGCTCACTGTTTATTATCTAAGCATAGTCACTTCACCCCTACCTACATGTACACTGCTCACTGTTTATTATCTAACCATAGTCACTTCACCCCTACCTACATGTACACTGCTGCTACTCGCTGTTTATTATCTATACATAGTCACTTCACCCCTACCTATATGTACACTGCTGCTACTCGCTGTTTATTATCTATACATAGTCACTTCACCCCTACCTACATGTACACTGCTCACTGTTTATTATCTAAGCATAGTCACTTTACCCCTACCTACATGTACACTGCTGCTACTCGCTGTTTATTATCTAACCATAGTCACTTCACCCCTACCTACATGTACACTGCTCACTGTTTATTATCTATACATAGTCACTTCACCCCTACCTACATGTACACTGCTGCTACTCGCTGTTTATTATCTAACCATAGTCACTTCACCCCTACCTACATGTACACTGCTCACTGTTTATTATCTATACATAGTCACTTCACCCCTACCTACATGTACACTGCTGCTACTCGCTGTTTATTATCTAACCATAGTCACTTCACCCCTACCTACATGTACACTGCTCACTGTTTATTATCTATACATAGTCACTTCACCCCTACCTACATGTACACTGCTGCTACTCGCTGTTTATTATCTAACCATAGTCACTTCACCCCTACCTACATGTACACTGCTCACTGTTTATTATCTATACATAGTCACTTCACCCCTACCTACATGTACACTGCTGCTACTCGCTGTTTATTATCTAACCATAGTCACTTCACCCCTACCTACATGTACACTGCTCACTGTTTATTATCTATACATAGTCACTTCACCCCTACCTACATGTACACTGCTGCTACTCGCTGTTTATTATCTAAGCATAGTCACTTCACTCCTACCTACATGTACACTGCTCACTGTTTATTATCTATACATAGTCACTTCACCCCTACCTACATGTACACTGCTGCTACTCGCTGTTTATTATCTATACATAGTCACTTCACTCCCTACCTACATGTACACTGCTGCTACTCACTGTTTATTATCTATACATAGTCACTTCACCCCTACCTACATGTACACTGCTGCTACTCACTGTTTATTATCTAAGCATAGTCACTTCACCCCTACCTACATGTACACTGCTCACTGTTTATTATCTATACATAGTCACTTCACCCCTACCTACATGTACACTGCTCACTGTTTATTATCTATACATAGTCACTTCACCCCTACCTACATGTACACTGCTGCTACTCACTGTTTATTATCTATACATAGTCACTTCACCCCTACCTACATGTACACTGCTGCTAGTCACTGTTTATTATCTATACATAGTCACTTCACCCCCTACCTACATGTACACTGCTGCTACTCGCATTTTATTATCTATACATAGTCACTTCACCCCTACCTACATGTACACTGCTGCTACTCGCTGTTTATTATCTATACATAGTCACTTCACCCCTACCTACATGTACACTGCTGCTACTCGCTGTTTATTATCTATACATAGTCACTTCACCCCTACCTACATGTACACTGCTGCTACTCGCATTTTATTATCTATACATAGTCACTTCACCCCTACCTACATGTACACTGCTGCTACTCGCTGTTTATTATCTATACATAGTCACTTCACCCCTACCTACATGTACACTGCTGCTACTCGCTGTTTATTATCTATAGCATAGTCACTTCACCCCTACCTACATGTACACTGCTGCTACTCACTGTTTATTATCT
>NW_025752953.1:5000-11584 GCF_021184085.1 Oncorhynchus gorbuscha
ACCGAAGATGAATTAAGTTCCATAAAACATAAAGCTGTATGGAGGTGAATTGAATTGAGCCCTAACGGAAATGTCAGTGAGGATTCAAAGTGCATGTCCTAGTATTGACCACTAGATGGCGGTATGTCCCCACACTGTCAGAGGGACTGTTTGCTCCTACTGTGTCGAGCCTACTCTCTCCTCCTTCACACACCTCTAGTCCAGTGAAAGCGCTTTGGATATATTTAAACATCTTTTCATTATTATTTTCAAGATCTTTTCATTATGTCTACAAAGTCTATTCAGCGTTGCGACAGAACAGTGTGGGTGTGAAATGTGACACACACAAAACAGCCGTCATCACTTGGGAACAAGGACCGTGACATTTTTATTTGAGATATTAAATCTTCTTTTATTCGTTTTCACATATTAAAGCTAGAATCCTTAGTTGCTACATCCATTAAATTACTAATATGTAGCTATTGATTCTTGAAGAATATACCTTATAAATGCCTCATAAGCTTTAAATCAAATTATATAACAGAACATGGCCAAGATGTTAAAATGTTCATAAATGACCAGCATGGTCAAATAATAACAATCACAGGCAGTTGAAACTGGAGCAGCAGCACGGCCAGGTGGACTGGGGACAGCAAGGAGTCATCATGGCAGGTAGTCCTGAGGCATGGTCCTAGGGCTCAGGTCCTCCGAGAGAGAGAAAAAGAGAGATAATTAGAGAGAGCACACTTAAATTCACACAGGACACCGAATAGGACAGGAGAAGTACTCCAGATATAACAAACTGACCCAAACTGACACATAAACTACTGCAGCATAAATACTGGAGGCTCAGACAGGAGGGGTCAGGAGACACTGTGGCCCCATCCGATGACACCCCAGACAGGGCCAAACAGGAAGGATATAACCCCACCCACTTTGCCAAAGCACAGCCCTCACACCACTAGAGGGATATCTCCAACCACCAACTTACCATCCTGAGACAAGGACGAGTATAGCCCACAAAGATCTCCGCCACGGCACAACCCAAGGGGGGGACCCAGACAGGAAGATCACATCAGTGAATCAACCCACTCAAGTGACCCCTCCTAGGGATGGTATGAAAGAGCCCTAGTAAGGCAGTGACTTAGCCCCTGTAATAGGGTTAGAGGCAGAGAATCCCAGTGGAAAGAGGGGAACCGGCCAGGCAGAGACAGCAAGGACGGTTTGTTGCTCCAGAGCCTTTCCATTCACCTTCACACTCCTGGGCCAGACTACACTCAATCATTTGACCCACTGAAGAGATGAGTCTTCAATAAAGACTTAAAGTTTGAGACCGTGTTTGCGTCTCTCACATGGGTAGGCAGACCATTCCATAAAAATGGAGCTCTATAGGAGAAAGCCCTGCCTCCAGCTGTTTGCTTAGAAATTCTAGGGACAATTAGGAGGCCTGCGTCTTGTGACCATAGCGTACGTGTAGGTATGTACGGCAGGACCAAATCAGAGAGATAGGTAGGAGCAAGCCCATGTAATGCTTTGTAGGTTAGCAGTAAAACCTTGAAATCAGCCCTTGCCTTGACAGGAAGCCAGTGTAGGGAGGCTAGCACTGGAGTAATATGATCAAATTGTTTGGTTCTAGTCAGGATTCTAGCAGCCGTATTTAGCACCAACTGAAGTTTATTTAGTGCTTTATCCGGATAGCCGGAAAGTAGAGCATTGCAGTAGTCTAACCAAGAAGTGACAAAAGCATGGATACATTTTTCTGCATCATTTTTGGACAGAAAGTTTCTGATTTTTGGAATGTTACGTAGATGGAAAAAAGCTGTCCTTGAAACAGTCTTGATATGTTCTTCAAAAGAGAGATGAGGGTCCAGAGTAACGCCGAGGTCCTTCACAGTTTTATTTGAGACGACTGTACAACCATCAAGATTAATTGTCAGATTCAACAGAAGATCTCTTTATTTCTTGAGACCTAGAACAAGCATCTCTGTTTTGTCCGAGTTTAAAAGTAGAAAGTTTGCAGCCATCCTGTCATGTTTGTCATTTATTATCTTGTCTTGTCCCTGTGCTTCCCATTCTATTCGTTTCCCTCTGCTGGTCTTATTTGGTTCTTTCCCTCCTTCTAGCCCTCTCTCTCCCCCTCCCTCTCTCACTCTCTCGCTCTCTCTTCTCTCTATCGTTCCGTTCCTGCTCCCAGCTGTTCCTATTCCCCTAATCATCATTTAGTCTTCCCACACCTGTTCCCGATCCTTTCCCCTGATTAGAGTCCCTATTTATTCCTTTGTGTTCCGTTCCTGTGCCGTCGGTTCCTTGTTTTGTATTCCATGCTGTGATTGCGTTTCGCCCTGTCCTGTCGTGTTTTTTGCCGTGATTGTGTATCACCCTGTCCTGTCGTGTTTTGTGCCTTCTTCAGACGCTGCGTGTGAGCAGGTGTCTCAGTCGACTACGGCCTGCGCCTACCCGAAGTGACCTGCAGTCTGTGGCCGCTTCTCCAGTTGTTTTCCCCTCTACAAATCTAGAGGATTTCAGTTATTCCGTTTTGAACATTAATAAACTCTGTTTCTGTTAAGTCGCGTTTGGGTCCTCTTTCACCTGCATGACAGAAGGAACCGACCAAGGAATGGACCCAGCGACTTCAGACGCTCGTTACACTGCCGTCGAGATCCAAGGAGCCATGCTCGGCAGACACGAGCAGGAATTGTCTGCTGCTCGCCAGGCCGTGGAAAACCTGGCTGCTCAGGTTTCCGACCTCTCTGGACAGTTCCAGAGTCTACGTCTCGTGCCACCTGTTACTTCCTGGCCTGCCGAGCCTCCAGAACCTAGGGTTAATAACCCACCTTGCTACTCCGGGCAGCCCACTGAATGCCGCTCCTTTCTCACGCAGTGTGAGATTGTGTTCTCTCTCCAACCCAACACATACTCTAGAGAGAGAGCTCGGGTTGCTTACGTCATTTCACTCCTTACTGGCCGGGCTCGAGAATGGGGCACAGCTATCTGGGAGGCAAGGGCTGTTTGCTCTAACGATTTCCAGAACTTTAAAGAGGAGATGATTCGGGTTTTTGACCGTTCAGTTTTTGGTGAGGAGGCTTCTAGGGCCCTGGCTTCCTTATGCCAAGGTGAACGGTCCATAACGGATTATTCCATTGAGTTTCGCACTCTTGCTGCCTCTAGTGAGTGGAACGAGCCGGCGCTGCTCGCTCGTTTTCTGGAGGGACTCCACGCTGTGGTTAAGGATGAGATTCTCTCCCGGGAGGTTCCTTCAGATGTGGACTCTTTGATTGCTCTCGCCATCCGCATAGAACGACGGGTAGATCTTCGTCACCGGGCTCGTGGAAGAGAGCTCGCATCAACGGTGTTTCCCTGCTCCGCATCGCAACCATCTCCCTCCTCTGGCTTTGAGACTGAGCGCATGCAGCTGGGAGGGATTCGCATCCCGAATAAGGAGAGGGAACGGAGGATCACCAACCGCCTGTGTCTCTATTGCGGAGTTGCTGGACATTTTGTTAATTCATGTCCAGTAAGAGGCCAGAGCCCATCAGTAAGCGGAGGGCTACTGGTGAGCGCTACTACTCAGTCCTCTTCATCTAGATCTTGTACTACTATGTCGGTCCATCTACGCTGGACCGGTTCGGGTGCTACATGCAGTGCCTTGATTGACTCTGGGGCTGAGGGTTGTTTCATGGACGAAGCATGGGTTCGGAAACATAACATTCCTTTCAGACCGTTAGACAAGCCTACGCCCATGTTTGCCTTAGATGGTAGTCATCTTCCCAGTATCAAATTTGAGACACTACCTTTAACTCTCACAGTATCTGGTAACCACAGTGAGACTATTTCTTTTTGATTTTCCGTTCACCGTTTACACCTGTTGTTTTGGGTCATCCCTGGCTAGTATGTCATAATCCTTCTATTAATTGGTCTAGTAATTCTATCCTATCCTGGAACGTTTCTTGTCATGTGAAGTGTTTAATGTCTGCCATCCCTCCCGTTTCTTCTCTCCCTACTTCTCAGGAGGAACCTGGCGATTTGACAGGAGTGCCGGAGGAATATCATGATCTGCGCACGGTCTTCAGTCGGTCCCGAGCCAACTCCCTTCCTCCTCACCGGTCGTATGATTGTAGTATTGATCTCCTTCCAGGGACCACGCCTCCTCGAGGTAGACTATACTCTCTGTCGGCTCCCGAACGTAAGGCTCTCGAGGATTATTTGTCTGTGTCTCTTGACGCCGGTACCATAGTGCCTTCTTCTTCTCCGGCCGGGGCGGGGTTCTTTTTGTTAAGAAGAAGGACGGTACTCTGCGCCCCTGCGTGATTATCGAGGGCTGAATGACATAACGGTTAAGAATCGTTATCCGCTTCCCCATATGTCATCAGCCTTCGAGATTCTGCAGGGAGCCAGGTGCTTTACTAAGTTGGACCTTCGTAACGCTTACCATCTCGTGCGCATCAGAGAGGGGGACGAGTGGAAAACGGCGTTTAACACTCCGTTAGGGCATTTTGAGTACCGGGTTCTGCCGTTCGGTCTCGCCAATGCGCCAGCTGTTTTTCAGGCATTAGTTAATGATGTTCTGAGAGACATGCTGAACATTTTGTTTTTGTCTATCTTGACGATATCCTGATTTTTTCTCCGTCACTCGAGATTCATGTTCAGCACGTTCGACGTGTTCTACAGCGCCTTTTAGAGAATTGTCTCTACGTAAAGGCTGAGAAGTGCTCTTTTCATGTCTCCTCCGTTACTTTTCTCGGTTCCGTTATTTCCGCTGAAGGCATTCAGATGGATTCCGCTAAGGTCCAAGCTGTCAGTGATTGGCCCGTTCCAAGGTCACGTGTCGAGTTGCAGCGCTTTTTAGGTTTCGCTAATTTCTATCGGCGTTTCATTCGTAATTTCGGTCAAGTTGCTGCCCCTCTCACAGCTCTTACTTCTGTCAAGACGTGTTTTAAGTGGTCCGGTTCCGCCCCAGGGAGCTTTTGATCTTCTAAAAGAACGTTTTACGTCCGCTCTATCCTCGTTACTCCTGACGTCACTAGACAATTTATTGTCGAGGTTGACGCTTCAGAGGTAGGCGTGGGAGCCATTCTATCCCAGCGCTTCCAGTCTGACGATAAGGTTCATCCTTGCGCTTATTTTTCTCATCGCCTGTCGCCATCTGAGCGCAACTATGATGTGGGTAACCGTGAACTGCTCGCCATCCGCTTAGCCCTAGGCGAATGGCGACAGTGGTTGGAGGGGCGACACGTTCCTTTTGTCGTTTGGACAGACCATAAGAACCTTGAGTACATCCGTTCTGCCAAACGACTTAATGCCCGTCAAGCTCGTTGGGCGTTGTTTTTCGCTCGTTTTGAGTTTGTGATTTCTTACCGTCCGGGTAGCAAGAACACCAAGCCTGATGCCTTATCCCGTCTGTTTAGTTCTTCTGTGGCTTCTACTGATCCCGAGGGATTCTTCCTTATGGGCGTGTTGTCGGGTTGACAGTCTGGGGAATTGAAAGACAGGTTAAGCAAGCACTCACGCACACTGCGTCGCCGCGCGCTTGTCCTAGTAACCTCCTTTTCGTTCCTGTTTCCACTCGTCTGGCTGTTCTTCAGTGGGCTCACTCTGCCAAGTTAGCTGGTCATCCCGGTGTTCGAGGCACTCTTGCGTCTATTCGCCAGCGCTTTTGGTGGCCGACTCAGGAGCGTGACACGCGCCGTTTCGTGGCTGCGTGTTCTGACTGCGCGCAGAAGAAGTCTGGTAATTTTTTTTCTGCTTCTGCTCCTGGTCTTGCTGGGTCTCAGTCTGTTCCCTGCCATCGCATCTCTCCTGTTCTTGTCCCTGCCCTTGCTGTGTCTCAGTCTGTCCCTAGTTCTCATTTTTTTTTTTTAGAGTAGTACCCTAGTTTCCCTTTTTATCGTTTTTCGTTACGGTCTGAGGAGAGGAGTTGGGTTCTTTCTCGGGACGTGCTGGACCGTTTGATCTATGATTTCCTCCGTTGCCGCCAGTGTTCCTCCTCGAGAGCGCCAGGAGGCGCTCGGTGAGTGGGGGGTACTGTCATGTTTGTCATTTATTATCTTGTCTTGTCCCTGTGCTTCCCATTCTATTCGTTTCCCTCTGCTGGTCTTATTTGGTTCTTTCCCTCCTTCTAGCCCTCTCTCTCCCCTCCTCTCTCACTCTCTCGCTCTCTCTTCTCTCTATCGTTCCGTTCCTGCTCCCAGCTGTTCCTATTCCCCTAATCATCATTTAGTCTTCCCACACCTGTTCCCGATCCTTTCCCTGATTAGAGTCCCTATTTATTCCTTTGTGTTCCGTTCCTGTGCCGTCGGTTCCTTGTTTTGTATTCCATGCTGTGATTGCGTTTCGCCCTGTCCTGTCGTGTTTTTGCCGTGATTGTGTATCACCCTGTCCTGTCGTGTTTTGTGCCTTCTTCAGACGCTGCGTGTGAGCAGGTGTCTCAGTCGACTACGGCCTGCGCCTACCCGAAGTGACCTGCAGTCTGTGGCCGCTTCTCCAGTTGTTTTCCCCTCTACAAATCTAGAGGATTTCAGTTATTCCGTTTTGAACATTAATAAACTCTGTTTCTGTTAAGTCGCGTTTGGGTCCTCTTTCACCTGCATGACACATCCACTTCCTTA
>NW_025752954.1:0-2500 GCF_021184085.1 Oncorhynchus gorbuscha
ACAGTACATAGAATACCATTATCAAACTGCTCTTTCTTTTCTCTCTCTCTGGCAAAATGTGTAGAATGGCAGTAAACTGTATAGAAACTGATCCGCCTCGTGACAGAAATACAGTACATAGAATACCATTATCAAACTGCTCTTTCTTTTCTCTCTCTGGCAAAAGGTGTAGAATGGCAGTAAACTGTATAGAAACTGATCAGCCTCGTGACAGAAATACAGTACATAGAATACCATTATCAAACTGCTCTTTCTTTTCTCTCTCTGGCAAAAGGTGTAGAATGGCAGTAAACTGTATAGAAACTGATCAGCCTCGTGACAGAAATACAGTACATAGAATACCATTATCAAACTGCTCTTTCTTTTCTCTCTCTGGCAAAAGGTGTAGAATGGCAGTAAACTGTATAGAAACTGATCAGCCTCGTGACAGAAATACAGTACATAGAATACCATTATCAAACTGCTCTTTCTTTTCTCTCTCTGGCAAAATGTGTTGAAATGCAAGATCTTAGTATTGGTTGTATTGACTACAGGTCAGTGGAGGCTCCTCAGAGAAGGAAGTGGAGAGACATCCTACTCAGTGAATTTCAGAACCATTTAAATAGTGAAACATTAAAAAAGGTTTCCTTTTTGAGATAAAACTATACTAAATATATTCAAGGTCTCCAAATAATTGATTAAAACACAACGTTTCGTAATGAAGATCTACAGTAGCCTCAATATCACCCTGTAGAGTAGCGCCAGGGTGTAGCCGACAGCTAGCTTCTGTCCTCCTCTGGGCACATTGACTTCAATACAAAACCTAGAGTCTCTCATGGTTCTCACCTCCCTTCCCATAGTTACACAGTAACTATGATAACTTCTGGAGGACGTCCGACAACCTATCAGAGCTCTTGTAGCATGACCTGACATGTTGTCCACGCAATCAAAGGATCTAGCTACAGCTAGATATCACTGCAGTGTATAAAATTGTGGTGAGTAGTTGACGCGAAGTGAGAAAAAGACAATAGATGAACAGTTTATGAAAAGATGAAGGAGAAGAGAGAGAGAGAGAGAGAGAGAGAGAGACAGACAGACAGACAGACAGACAGACAGACAGACAGACAGACAGACAGACAGACAGACAGACAGACAGACAGACAGACAGACAGACAGACAGAGAGAGAGAGACAGAGACAGAGACAGAGACAGAGACAGAGACAGAGACAGAGACAGAGACAGAGACAGACAGAGCAGAGACAGAGACAGAGACAGAGACAGAGACAGAGACAGACAGAGACAGAGACAGACACAGAGAGAGAGACAGACACAGAGACAGACACAGAGAGAGAGAGACAGAGAGACAGAGAGACAGAGACAGACAGACAGAGAGAGAGAGAGAGAGAGAGACAGAGAGAGACAGAGAGAGACAGAGAGAGAGACAGACACAGAGAGAGAGAGAGAGAGAGAGAGAGAGAGAGAGAGAGAGAGGAGAGAGAGAGAGAGAGAGAGAGAGAGAGAGAGAGAGAGAGAGAGAGAGAGAGAGGAGAGAGAGAGAGAGAGAGAGAGAGAGAGAGAGAGAGAGAGAGAGAGAGAGAGAGAGAGATATATTTTGTTGATATATTTTTTTCTCATTCACTTATCCAGCTAGTGAATACAGCTAGCTATTTTATCCTACTCAAACACCAGTAAAACAGAGAGGATACTGTGTTAACTAGCTGGCCAACACTGGAAATCTCGAGTTAAGGTAAGCTTTTGGTTTGTTATGTATTGCCACCGAGGCCTGCCGGTGTAACTGCTAAACTGCTTGCTGTACACTGTACTACATGATTATAAAGGGTTTATAACACTTTAGTTCTAGTAGCAATGTTGACTATGATGATAGATAATATGGTGACATCGTGTAGGCTGTGTGTGTAGCGGATAGCGGTTATGGTATGAAGGTTTGGTTTGGAGAGGTTTTTCGCCTTGGTCACAGATAGCTGTTGTGTTGTGCACTGAAGCCCACAAGCAAAGAGAAAAAGTGAGAGGAGGAGAACGAGAAAAGTGATCATGCTGCTTGCGTGTGGCTGCTATGAAAGTGGACTGTGTTTGCTATGAAAGTGGACTGTGTTTACGTGTGGCTGCTATGAAAGTGGACTGTGTTTACGTGTGGCTGCTATGACAGTGGACTGTGTTTGCATGTGGCTGCTATGAAAGTGGACTGTGTTTGCGTGTGGCTGCTGTGAAAGTGGACTGTGTTTGCTATGAAAGTGGACTGTGTTTGCATGTGGCTGCTATGAAAGTGGACTGTGTTTTGCGTGGCTGCTGAAAGTGGATGAAAGTGGACTGAGCACTGTGTTTGTGGGTGGACTGTGTTTGGCGGTGGCTGCTGAAAGTGGACTGTGTTTTGCGTGTGGCTGCTGTGGCTGCTATGAAAGTGGACTGTGTTTGCGTGTGGCTGCTATGGACTGTGTTTGCGTGTGGCTGCTATGAAAGTGGACTGTGTTTGCGTGAAAGTGGCTGCTATGAAAGTGGACTG
>NW_025752954.1:7500-11581 GCF_021184085.1 Oncorhynchus gorbuscha
TGATGTAAGGATAAGCAGAGTCAATGACCATGATGATGTCAGAGGTAAGGATAAGCAGAGTCAATCACCATGATGATGTAAGGATAAGCAGAGTCAATGACCATGATGATGTAAGGATAAGCAGAGTCAATGACCATGATGATGAAAGGATAAGCAGAGTCAATCACCATGATGATGTAAGGATAAGCAGAGTCAATCACCATGATGATGTCAGAGGTAAGGATAAGCAGAGTCAATCACCATGATGATGTCAGAGGTAAGGATAAGCAGAGTCAATCACCATGATGATGTCAGAGGTAAGGATAAGCAGAGTCAATCATGATGATGTAAGGATCAGAGTCAATCACCATGATGATGTAAGGATAAGCAGAGTCAATGACCATGATGATGTCAGAGGTAAGGATAAGCAGAGTCAATCACCATGATGATGTAAGGATAAGCAGAGTCAATGACCATGATGATGAAAGGATAAGCAGAGTCAATCACCATGATGATGTAAGGATAAGCAGAGTCAATCACCATGATGATGTAAGGATAAGCAGAGTCAATGACCATGATGATGTCAGAGGTAAGGATAAGCAGAGTCAATCACCATGATGATGAAAGGATAAGCAGAGTCAATGACCATGATGATGAAAGGATAAGCAGAGTCAATGACCATGATGATGTCAGAGGTAAGGATAAGCAGTCAATGACCATGATGATGTCAGAGGTAAGGATAAGCAGAGTCAATGACCATGATGATGTAAGGATAAGCAGAGTCAATGACCATGATGATGTCAGAGGTAAGGATAAGCAGAGTCAATGACCATGATGATGTCAGAGGTAAGGATAAGCAGAGTCAATGACCATGATGATGAAAGGATAAGCAGAGTCAATCACCATGATGATGTAAGGATAAGCAGAGTCAATCACCATGATGATGAAAGGATAAGCAGAGTCAATGACCATGATGATGAAAGGATAAGCAGAGTCAATGAATGATAAGCAGAGTCAATGACCATGATGATGAAAGGATAAGCAGAGTCAATGACCATGATGATGTAAGGATAAGCAGAGTCAATGACCATGATGATGTAAGGATACGCAGAGTCAATGACCATGATGATGTCAGAGGTAAGGATAAGCAGAGTCAATGACCATGATGATGTAAGGATAAGCAGAGTCAATGACCATGATGATGTCAGAGGTAAGGATACGCAGAGTCAATGACCATGATGATGTCAGAGGTCAATAAGCAGACCATGACCATGATGATGTCAGAGGTAAGGATAAGCAGAGTCAATGACCATGATGAGGATAAACAGAGTCAATGACCATGATGATGTAAGGATAAGCAGAGTCAATGACCATGATGATGTCAGAGGTAAGGATAAGCAGAGTCAATCACCATGATGATGTAAGGATAAAGAGATAAGCAGAGTCAATGACCATGATGATGAGGTAAGGATAAGCAGAGTCAATCACCATGATGATGTAAGGATCAGATCAATGACCATGATGATGAAAGGATAAGCAGAGTCAATCACCATGATGATGTAAGGATAAGCAGAGTCAATGACCATGATGATGAAAGGATAAGCAGAGTCAATCACCATGATGATGTAAGGATAAGCAGAGTCAATCACCATGATGATGTCAGAGGTAAGGATAAGCAGAGTCAATCACCATGATGATGTAAGGATAAGCAGAGTCAATGACCATGATGATGAATGGATAAGCAGAGTCAATGACCATGATGATGTCAGAGGTAAGGATAAGCAGAGTCAATCACCATGATGATGTAAGGATAAGCAGAGTCAATGACCATGATGATGTAAGGATAAGCAGAGTCAATGACCATGATGATGAAAGGATAAGCAGAGTCAATGACCATGATGATGTCAGAGGAAAGGATAAGCAGAGTCAATGACCATGATGATGTCAGAGGAAAGGATAAGCAGAGTCAATGACCATGATGATGTAAGGATAAGCAGAGTCAATCACCATGATGATGTCAGAGGAAAGGATAAGCAGAGTCAATGACCATGATGATGTAAGGATAAGCAGAGTCAATCACCATGATGATGTCAGAGGTAAGGATAAGCAGAGTCAATCACCATGATGATGTAAGGATAAGCAGAGTCAATCACCATGATGATGTAAGGATAAGCAGAATCAATGACCATGATGATGTCAGAGGTAAGGATAAGCAGAGTCAATCACCATGATGATGTCAGGATAAGCAGAGTCAATCACCATGATGATGTCAGAGGTAACGATAAGCAGAGTCAATCACCATGATGATGTCAGAGGTAAGGATAAGCAGAGTCAATCACCATGATGATGTCAGAGGTAAGGATAAGCAGAGTCAATCACCATGATGATGTCAGAGGAAAGGATAAGCAGAGTCAATCACCATGATGATGTCAGAGGTAAGGATAAGCAGAGTCAATGACCATGATGATGTCAGAGGTAAGGATAAGCAGAGTCAATCACCATGATGATGAAATGATAAGCAGAGTCAATGACCATGATGATGTAAGGATAAGCAGAGTCAATCACCATGATGATGTAAGGATAAGCAGAGTCAATGACCATGATGATGTCAGAGGTAAGGATAAGCAGAGTCAATCACCATGATGATGAAAGGATAAGCAGAGTCAATGACCATGATGATGTAAGGATAAGCAGAGTCAATGACCATGATGATGTCAGAGGTAAGGATAAGCAGAGTCAATGACCATGATGATGTCAGAGGTAAGGATAAGCAGAGTCAATGACCATGATGATGAAAGGATAAGCAGAGTCAATCACCATGATGATGTAAGGATAAGCAGAGTCAATCACCATGATGATGAAAGGATAAGCAGAGTCAATGACCATGATGATGTCAGAGGTAAGGATAAGCAGAGTCAATGACCATGATGATGAAAGGATAAGCAGAGTCAATGACCATGATGATGAAAGGATACGCAGAGTCAATGACCATGATGATGTCAGAGGTAAGGATAAGCAGAGTCAATGACCATGATGATGTAAGGATAAGCAGAGTCAATCACCATGATGATGAAAGGATAAGCAGAGTCAATGACCATGATGATGTAAGGATAAGCAGAGTCAATGACCATGATGATGTCAGAGGTAAGGATAAGTAGAGTCAATGACCATGATGATGTAAGGATAAGCAGAGTCAATGACCATGATGATGTCAGAGGTAAGGATACTATAGAGTCAATGACCATGATGATGTCAGAGGTAAGGGCAGAGTCAATGACCATGATGATGTATGATAAGCAGAGTCAATGCCATGATGATGTCAGGGTAAGGAATAAGCGAGTCCCAATGACCATGATGATGTAGGATAAAAGCAAGAGTCAATGACCATGATGATGTCAGAGGTAAGGATAAGCAGTCAATCACCATGATGATCTGAGATAGCAAGAGTCCAATGACCATGATGATGTAAGGATAACGAAGTCAGCCAGCCATGATGATGTCCGAGGTAGGATCTACAGCAGAAGTCGTCACCTGATGATGTAGGATAAGAGTAATGACCATGATGATGAGATAAGCAGTCATCACCATGATGATGTAGGATAGCAGAATCATGACCATGATGATGAAAGGATAAGCAGAGTCAATCACCATGATGATGTAGGATATTAGGTCAATCACCATGATGATGTCAGAGTGGAATAACAGAGTCCAATCACCATGATGATAAGGATAAGCAGAGTCAATGACCATGATGATGAATGGATAAGCAGAGTCAATGACCATGATGATGTCAGAGGTAAGGATAAGCAGAGTCAATCACCATGATGATGTAAGGATAAGCAGAGTCAATGACCATGATGATGTAAGGATAAGCAGAGTCAATGACCATGATGATGAAAGGATAAGCAGAGTCAATGACCATGATGATGTCAGAGGAAAGGATAAGCAGAGTCAATGACCATGATGATGTCAGAGGAAAGGATAAGCAGAGTCAATGACCATGATGATGTAAGGATAAGCAGAGTCAATCACCATGATGATGTCAGAGGAAAGGATAAGCAGAGTCAATGACCATGATGATGTAAGGATAAGCAGAGTCAAT
>NW_025752955.1:0-11578 GCF_021184085.1 Oncorhynchus gorbuscha
CAGAGGTCTACTGAGGTCACTCATTTATGAACAGAAAGAGGCATCATTATGCTAAGAACACCTGCACACACAATGAGGTGTATTTCATACGCCCTGGCCTCAGTCTTTCCTTCCATCTCCATCGTAGCCTACAATATAAGTCTCCCTCGCATTACAGTAGGTTGCTTTCAAGGGGCATGCTTTTGAATAATATCATTCCCTAATTGTCCATCTCCAAAGTGTAGTACAGGGAGAAGGACTAACCATTTGGGCTATTTGTAAGTGACCTTATCACAGCTTCTCAAGCTCATCCACACTGATTTATCACCATGCAGTGAAATCCATATTCAGGAGATATCAAACCTTAGGTGCATCCCTGGCACCCCATTCCCTAAATAGTGTACTAATGTTGACCAAAGGCTCTCATCAAAAGTAGTACACTATATAGGAAAGAGGGTGACATTTGGGATGTTAAAGCTATACAGTGACTTGGGCAAGGTAGAATTAATTTTGTAGGTAGAAGAAAGGCATTTATTACTTCACCTGAAATGCCCCCTGAACTGCAATCTGACCTGCCGTCGCAAGTATAGTTTTGGAAAGCTGTAGTTAACAGTGTGCAAGGAGGAAGATTGTATCATTCTTGTAATGTCTTAGTATGTGTATGTGATCCTTGCAAACATTTAACCCACAACTGTGGCATTGCTAGCGCCACGCTCTTAACAACTGACCCACACACTGGACAAACCCAGCTCAGATTGTTCCCTCTAAAAATGTATATAAATGTCCTCAGACTCATTTCCCTGCGTGGCGTGTAAACTGTAAACCCAAGAAGACAATCATCAGAAGCAGAGCTCAGCTTAGCCTCACGACGACAACACAATGAGGCTAGACACTCACTTGACTGCCCTGGATGACTGCATGCCTGTTTTTCCCGTTGTAATCCACCACTTCAATGTAATCCAAGTAGGCGTCTGCCCAGTACACCAGCTTCTTGGCCAGGTCCAGTGCCACGGCTGTGGGTTGCACTGTCTTGTAATCCACCAGCCTGGTTCGGTTGGTGCCGTCCATGTTACAGCGCTCCACCTTGGCTACGTCTCCGTAGTCAGTGAAGAACAGCATCCTACGAGAAGATAATGTGTATAAATAAACTTGTAGAAATATGTCACTGAGTAAACACTTTTATTCAAAGTGACTTAGAGCACAGTGAGTGAATACATAGTAGGTGTATGTGATCATGTAGGCATGTAGTTATTCATGCCTACATTGGTAATGATTCAGAAATATCCACAACACTTTTTGAACACAATTACTACACCTAAGTTAGAGCCAACTACCAAGGACAGTTCTAAATGAACTGGAGTGACTGTATAGAACCTACAGGTTTACAAATGGAAGGAGTTGACAATAAGAAAAGGGGACACGGTACTCAAAACAGATACAAGGAGAATCCTGACGAAACCCATTGCTAATGGTTTAATTGTAGGCATGGTATGAAAAGCAAGCAACCCCACTGAACCTTTTCATTGTAAGTCTTATAAACTGAACTATTAATTTCCTGATTTTACCTATACATGTACAGATAAGAAAATGGTGTGTCAGGGCCAGTATGGTTTTGTAGTTTTGTATGGCTGTCTAAAATGACCACCCACGAGTACCCACTGTTAAGCTAGCAGTCTATGGCCAGCTCTTTCCAGGAGTCTATAGCCAGCCCATTCCTGTCTCAGCACGACAATGCCACTGTGCACAAACCAAGGTCCATACAGAAATGGTTTGTTGAGATCGTTGTGGAAGAGCTTGACTGGCCTTCACAGAGCCTCGAACACCTTTGGGAGCCCATCGAACACCTTTGGGATGAATTGGAAAGCTGACTGCGAGCCAGGCCTAATCGCCCAACATCAGTGCCCGACCTCACTAATGCTCTTGTCACTGAATGGAAGCAAGTGCCCGAAGCAATGCTCCAAAATCTAGTGGATGATGGTCTTTAAACGTCCTATCTGAAGTCTATTTTTCTTCTCCTTTGTAAATATATCTTGTTACCTTTTACAGTAGTTTTTTAGAACGTCTTTCAAAACGTTTTAGGTTCATACATCCTACAATAAATGACATTGGCATGCCTTTCATTGGCCCTTTTTTATACCGTTACACTTCCAATACATATAATATATCTATAACTATATCTGCACAAGGACACATTTGTCTAGTCCATAGAACAGTTGTGAAAAACGTCCAGGGCTCCTCTTTGTGCAGTTGTTCCTCAAAAGAGACAAACTGCACATCTCCACAAATCCTTTCTTCCATAAAAATACAGTGAATGTGTCATGTTTTGTCATTGATTATCATGCCTTGTCCCTGTTCTTCTCCTTCTATTCGTTTCCCTCTGCTGGTCTTATTAGGTTCTTTCCCTCTTTCTATCCCTCTCTCTCCCCCTCCCTCTCTCACTCTCCCTCTCTCTCTTCTCTCTATCGTTCCGTTCCTGCTCCCAGCTGTTCCTATTCCCCCTAATCAATCATTTAGTCTTCCCACACCTGTTCCCGATCCTTTTCCCTGATTAGAGTCCCTATTTCTCTCCTTGTTATTCGTTTCTGCCCTGTCGGTTCCTTGTCTAGAATTCACCGTGCTGTGTTTGTGTATCGCCCTGTCGTGTCGTGTTTTCCTCAGATGCTGCGTGGTGAGCAGGTGTCTGAGTCTGTTTGGTTCAAGTGCCTTCCCGAGGCAACCTGCTGTTCACCTGCTGTTCAAGATCGAGTCTCCAGTTTGTCCTCGTCATTTCGAGTGAAAGTTGTGTTTTTTTGATTGTATTTACTTTACTGGATTAAAGACTCTGTTTTCGCCAAGTCGCTTTTGGGTCCTCTTTCACCTGCATGACAGAAGGAACCGACCAAGGAATGGACCCAGCGACTTCAGACGCTCGTTACACTGCCGTCGAGATCCAAGGAGCCATGCTCGGCAGACACGAGCAGGAATTGTCTGCTGCTCGCCATGCCGTGGAGAACCTGGCCGCTCAGGTTTCCGACCTCTCTGGACAGTTCCAGAGTCTTCGTCTCGTGCCACCTGTTACTTCCTGGCCTGCCGAGCCTCCAGAACCTAGGGTTAATAACCCACCTTGCTACTCCGGGCAGCCCACTGAGTGCCGCTCCTTTCTCACGCAGTGTGAGATTGTGTTCTCTCTCCAACCCAACACATACTCTAGAGAGAGAGCTCGGGTTGCTTACGTCATTTCACTCCTTACTGGCCGGGCTCGAGAATGGGGCACAGCTATCTGGGAGGCAAGGGCTGATTGCTCTAACAAGTACCAGAACTTTAAAGAGGAGATGATTCGGGTTTTTGACCGTTCAGTTTTTGGTAGGGAGGCTTCTAGGGCCCTGGCTTCCCTATGCCAAGGTGAACGGTCCATAACGGATTATTCTATTGAGTTTCGCACTCTTGCTGCCTCTAGTGAGTGGAACGAGCCGGCGCTGCTCGCTCGTTTTCTGGAGGGACTCCACGCAGTGGTTAAGGATGAGATTCTCTCCCGGGAGGTTCCTTCAGATGTGGACTCTTTGATTGGTCTCGCCATCCGCATAGAACGACGGGTAGATCTTCGTCACCGGGCTCGTGGAAGAGAGCTCGCATCAACGGTGTTTCCCTGCTCCGCATCGCAACCATCTCCCTCCTCTGGCTCAGAGACTGAGCCCATGCAGCTGGGAGGGATTCGCATCTCGACTAAGGAGAGGGAACGGAGGATCACCAACCGCCTGTGCCTCTATTGCGGAGTTGCTGGACATTTTGTTAATTCATGTCCAGTAAAAGCCAGAGCTCATCTGTAAGCGGAGGGCTACAGGTGAGCGCAACTACTCAAGTCTCTCCATCAAGATCCTGTACTACTTTGTCGGTCCATCTAC
The DNA here is from genome assembly GCF_021184085.1 of Oncorhynchus gorbuscha. NCBI lineage: Eukaryota > Metazoa > Chordata > Actinopteri > Salmoniformes > Salmonidae > Oncorhynchus > Oncorhynchus gorbuscha. Next base: position 3,861 of record NW_025752955.1, read on the forward strand.
GCTGGACCGGTTCGGGTGCTACATGTAGTGCCTTGATAGACTCTGGGGCTGAGGGTTGTTTCATGGACGAAGCATGGGTTCGGAAACATGACATTCCTTTCAGAGAGTTAGAGAAGCCTACGCCCATGTTCGCCTTAGATGGTAGTCATCTTCCCAGTATCAGATTTGAGACACTACCTTTAACCCTCACAGTATCTGGTAACCACAGTGAGACTATTTCTTTTTTGATTTTTCCTTCACCGTTTACACCTGTTGTTTTGGGTCATCCCTGGCTAGTATGTCATAATCCTTCTATTAATTGGTCTAGTAATTCTATCCTATCCTGGAACGTTTCTTGTCATGTGAAGTGTTTAATGTCTGCCATCCCTCCCGTTTCTTCTGTCCCTACTTCTCAGGAGGAACCTGGCGATTTGACAGGAGTGCCGGAGGAATATCATGATCTGCGCACGTTCTTCAGTCTGTCCCGAGCCAACTCCCTTCCTCCTCACCGGTCGTATGATTGTAGTATTGATCTCCTTCCGGGGACCACTCCTCCTCGGGGTAGACTATACTCTCTGTCGGCTCCCGAACGTAAGGCTCTCGAGGATTATTTGTCTGTGTCTCTTGACGCCGGTACCATAGTGCCTTCTTCCTCTCCCGGCCGGGGGGTTCTTTTTGTTAAGAAGAAGGACGGTACTCTGCGCCCCTGCATGGATTATCGAGGGCTGAATGACATAACGGTTAAGAATCGTTATCCGCTTCCCCTTATGTCATCAGCCTTCGAGATTCTGCAGGGAGCCAGGTGCTTTACTAAGTTGGACCTTCGTAACGCTTACCATCTCGTGCGCATCAGAGAGGGGGACGAGTGGAAAACGGCGTTTAACACTCCGTTAGGGCATTTTGAGTACCGGGTTCTGCCGTTTGGTCTCGCCAATGCGCCAGCTGTTTTTCAGGCATTAGTTAATGATGTTCTGAGAGACATGCTGAACATCTTTGTTTTTGTCTATCTTGACGATATCCTGATTTTTTCTCCGTCACTCGAGATTCATGTTCAGCACGTTCGACGTGTTCTACAGCGCCTTTTAGAGAATTGTCTCTACGTAAAGGCTGAGAAGTGCTCTTTTCATGTCTCCTCCGTTACTTTTCTCGGTTCCGTTATTTCCGCTGAAGGCATTCAGATGGATTCCGCTAAGGTCCAAGCTGTCAGTGATTGGCCCGTTCCAAGGTCACGTGTCGAGTTGCAGCGCTTTTTAGGTTTCGCTAATTTCAATGGTCGTTTCATTCGTAATTTCGGTCAAGTTGCTGCCCCTCTCACAGCTCTTACTTCTGTCAAGACGTGTTTTAAGTGGTCCGGTTCCGCCCAGGGAGCTTTTGATCTTCTAAAAGAACGTTTTACGTCCTCTCCTATCCTCGTTACTCCTGACGTCACTAGACAATTCATTGTCGAGGTTGACGCTTCAGAGGTAGGCGTGGGAGCCATTCTATCCCAGCGCTTCCAGTCTGACGATAAGGTTCATCCTTGCGCTTATTTTTCTCATCGCCTGTCGCCATCTGAGCGCAACTATGATGTGGGTAACCGTGAAATGCTCGCCATCCGCTTAGCCCTAGGCGAATGGCGACAGTGGTTGGAGGGGGCGACCGTTCCTTTTGTCGTTTGGACAGACCATAAGAACCTTGAGTACATCCGTTCTGCCAAACGACTTAATGCCCGTCAAGCTCGTTGGGCGTTGTTTTTCGCTCGTTTCGAGTTTGTGATTTCTTACCGTCCGGGTAGCAAGAACACCAAGCCTGATGCCTTATCCCGTCTGTTTAGTTCTTCTGTGGCTTCTACTGATCCCGAGGGGATTCTTCCTTATGGGCGTGTTGTCGGGTTAACAGTCTGGGGAATTGAAAGACAGGTTAAGCAAGCACTCACGCACACTGCGTCGCCGCGCGCTTGTCCTAGTAACCTCCTTTTCGTTCCTGTTTCCACTCGTCTGGCTGTTCTTCAGTGGGCTCACTCTGCCAAGTTAGCTGGTCATCCCGGTGTTCGAGGCACTCTTGCGTCTATTCGCCAGCGCTTTTGGTGGCCGACTCAGGAGCGTGACACGCGCCGTTTCGTGGCTGCTTGTTCGGACTGCGCGCAGACTAAGTCGGGTAACTCTCCTCCTGCCGGTCGTCTCAGACCGCTCCCATTCCTTCTCGACCATGGTCTCACATCGCCCTAGACTTCATTACCGGTCTGCCTTTGTCTGCGGGGAAGACTGTGATTCTTACGGTTGTCGATAGGTTCTCTAAGGCGGCACATTTCATTCCCCTCGCTAAACTTCCTTCCGCTAAGGAGACGGCACAAATCATTATCGAGAATGTATTCAGAATTCATGGCCTCCCGTTAGACGCCGTTTCAGACAGAGGCCCGCAATTCACGTCACAGTTTTGGAGGGAGTTCTGTCGTTTGATTGGTGCGTCCGTCAGTCTCTCTTTCGGGTTTCATCCCCAGTCTAACGGTCAAGCAGAGAGGGCCAATCAGACGATTGGTCGCATACTACGCAGCCTTTCTTTCAGAAACCCTGCGTCTTGGGCAGAACAGCTCCCCTGGGCAGAATACGCTCACAATTCGCTTCCTTCGTCTGCTACCGGGTTATCTCCGTTTCAGAGTAGTCTGGGTTACCAGCCTCCTCTGTTCTCATCCCAGCTTGCCGAGTCCAGCGTTCCCTCCGCTCAAGCGTTTGTCCAACGTTGTGAGCGCACCTGGAGGAGGGTGAGGTCTGCACTTTGCCGTTACAGGGCACAGACTGTGAGAGCCGCCAATAAACGCAGGATTAAGAGTCCAAGGTATTGTTGCGGCCAGAGAGTGTGGCTTTCCACTCGCAACCTTCCTCTTACGACAGCTTCTCGTAAGTTGACTCCGCGGTTCATTGGTCCGTTCCGTGTCTCCCAGGTCGTCAATCCTGTCGCTGTGCGACTGCTTCTTCCGTGTTAAATACTACTTTCTTTAAAAAAATAATTTAAAACATAATGAGGTGACATTTGGGTTGTACCATGACCTCCATCAAACAGACAATGACTACCAGCACATTATACACGTAATATCTCAAGGTATTGTTGCTTTTGTATTTTTGTGTCCATTAAATTAAAAAACCATGAAAGATGGTGTAGATATAGGAACTGAAAAGAGAAGCTGAATCTGTATTAATTTTGTGATTTCAGTGACATAATTCAATTGAAAAGATAACAGTGTGACTACTCTCCACATCTCCAAATCAAAAGTGTTTCTATCCAATCATCCAATTCCTCACCCCCTCAATCCTAACTTGGAGACCTACCCCAACCAGAAACCATGGATGGATGGCAGCATTCGTGCAAAACTGAAAGCGCGTCCACCGCATTTAACCATGGAAACAGGTCTGGAAATATGGCTGAATATAAACCGTGTAGTTATTCCATCCACAAGGCAATTAAACAAGTGAAATGCCAGTAGAGGGACAAGGTGGAGTCGCAATTCAACGTCTCAGACATGTGGAGTATGTGGCAGGGTCTACAGGATATTACGGACAAAAAAAAACAGCCATGTCCCGGACATAGATGTCACGCTTCCAGACAAACTAAATACCTTCTTCGCCCACTTTGAGGATAATACAGTGAAACCGTCACAGCTCGCTAACAAAGACTGCGTCCTCCCTATTATTCTCCGTGGTTGATGTGAGTAAAACATTTAAACTTGTTAACCCTCACAAGGCTGCTGGCCAGGACGGCATCCCTAGACGCGTCCTCAGAGCATGCGCAGACCAGCTGGCTGGTGTGTTTACGCACATTCAATCGTTCCCTATCCCGGTCTGTTGTCCCCACATTGCTTCAAGATGGCTACCATGGTTCCTGTACCCAAGAAGGCAAAGATAACTGAACAAAATAACTATCGCCCCGTAGCACTCACTTCTGTCATCATAAAGTGCTATGAGAGACCAGTCAAGGATCATATCACCTCCACCTTACCGGCCACCCTAGACCCACTTCAGTTCGCATACCGGTATAACAGGTCCACAGATGACGCAATCGGAATCACAATGCACACTGCCCTATCCCATTTGGACAAAAATAATACCTATATAAGAATGCTGTTCATTGACTACAGCTAAGCATTCAACACCATAGTATCCTCCAAGCTCATCATCAAGCTGGACGCCCTAGGTCTCAACCCCACCCTGTGCAACTGGGTCCTGGACTTTCTGACGGGCCGCCCCTGATGGTGAAGGAAGGAAACAACATCTCCACTTCTCTGACCCTCAACACTGGGGCCCCACAAGGGTGTGTGCTCAGCTCTCTCCTGTACTCCCTGTTCACCCACGACTGCGTGGCCATGCACGCACGTGGTCCTTCTGTAGCTCAGTTGGTAGAGCATGGCGCTTGTAACGCCAGGGTAGTGGGTTCGATTCCCGGGACCACCCATACGTAGAATGTATGCACACATGACTGTACGTCGCTTTGGATAAAAGCGTCTGCTAAATGGCATATATACATATATACATACGCCTCCAACTCAATCATCAAGTTTGCAGACGACATAACAGTAGTGGGCTTGATCACCAACAACGACGAGACAGCCTACAGGGAGGGCTTGAGGGCACTAGAAGTGTAGTGTCAGGAAAACAACCTCTCACTCAACGTCAACGAAACAAAGGAGATGATTGTGGACTTCAGGAAACAGCAGAGGGAGCACCCCCCTATCCACATCTAAGGGACAGCAGTGGAGAAGGTGGACATTTTTTATATTCCTGGGCGTACACATCACCGACAAACATCAAATCAAATCAAATCAAATTTATTTATATAGCCCTTCGTACATCAGCTGATATCTCAAAGTGCTGTACAGAAACCCAGCCTAAAACCCCAAACAGCAAACAATGCAGGTGTAAAAGCACGGTGGCTAGGAAAAACTCCCTAGAAAGGCCAAAACCTAGGAAGAAACCTAGAGAGGAACCGGGCTATGTGGGGTGGCCAGTCCTCTTCTGGCTGTGCCGGGTAGAGATTATAACAGAAAATGACCAAGATGTTCAAATGTTCATAAATGACCAGCATGGTCAAATAATAATAAGGCAGAACAGTTGAAACTGGAGCAGCAGCACAGTCAGGTGGACTGGGGACAGCAAGGAGCCATCATGTCAGGTAGTCCTGGGGCACGGTCCTAGGGCTCAGGTCTGGAGCAGGAGCATGGCCAGGTGGACTGGGGACAGCAAGGAGTCCTCATGTCAGGTAGTCCTGGGACATGGTCCTAGGGCCCAGGCCAGTTGAAACTGGAGCAGCAGCATGGCCAGGTGGACTGGGGACAGCAAGGAGTCATCATGTCAGGTAGTCCTGGGGCATGGTTCTAGGGCTCAGGTCCTCCGAGAGAGAGAAAGAAGGAGAGAAGGAGAGAATTAGAGAACGCACACTTAGATTTACACAGGACACCGAATAGGACAGGAGAAGTACTCCAGATAAACAAACTGACCCTAGCCCCCCGACACATAAACTACTGCAGCATAAATACTGGAGGCTGAGACAGGAGGGGTCAGGAGACACTGTGGCCCCATCCGAGGACACCCCCGGACAGGGCCAAACAGGAAGGATATAACCCCACCCACTTTGCCAAAGCACAGCCCCACACCACTAGAGGGAAATCTACAACCACCAACTTACCATCCTGAGACAAGGCCGAGTATAGCCCACAAAGATCTCCGACACGGTACAACCCAAAGGGGGAAACCCAGACAGGCCGACCACAACAGTGAATCAACCCACCCAGGTGACGCACCCCCAGGGACGGCACGAGAGAGCCCCAGCAAGCCAGTGACTCAGCCCCGTAACAGGGTTAGAGGCAGAGAATCCCAGTGGAAAAGGGGAACCGGCCAGGCAGAGACAGCAAGGGCGGTTCGTTGCTCCAGAGCCTTTCCGTTCACCTTCCCACTCCTGGGCCAGACTACACTCAATCATATGACCCACTGAAGAGATGAGTCTTCAGTAAAGACTTAAAGTTGAGACCGAGTTTGCGTCTCTGACATGGGTAGGCAGACCGTTCCATAAAAATGGAGCTCTATAGGAGAAAGCCCTGCCTCCAGCTGTTTGCTTAGAAATTCTAGGGACAATTAGAGGCCTGCGTCTTGTGACCGTAGCGTACGTATAGGTATGTACGGCAGGACCAAATCAGAGAGGTAGGTAGGAGCAAGCCCATGTAATGCTTTGTAGGTTAGCAGTAAAACCTTGAAATCAGCCCTTGCTTTGACAGGAAGCCAGTGTAGAGAGGCTAGCACTGGAGTAATATGATCAAATTTTTTGGTTCTAGTCAGGATTCTAGCAGCCGTATTTAGCACTAACTGAAGTTTATTTAGTGCTTTATCCGGGTAGCCGGAAAATAGAGCATTGCAGTAGTCTAACCTAGAAGTGACAAAAGCATGGATTAATTTTTCTGCATCATTTTTGGACAGAAAGTTTCTGATTTTTGCAATGTTACGTAGATGGAAAAAGCTGTCCTCGAAATGGTCTTGATATGTTCTTCAAAGAGAGATCAGGGTCCAGAGTAACGCCGAGGTCCTTCACAGTTTTATTTGAGACGACTGTACAACCATTAAGATTAATTGTCAGATTCAACAGAAGATCTCTTTGTTTCTTGGGACCTAGAACAAGCATCTCTGTTTTGTCCGAGTTTAATAGTAGAAAGTTTGCAGCCATCCACTTCCTTATGTCTGAAACACATGCTTCTAGCGAGGGCAATTTTGGTGCTTCACCGTGTTTCATTGAAATGTACAGCTGTGTGTCATCCGCATAGCAGTGAAAGTTTACATTATGTTTTCGAATAACATCCCCAAGAGGTAAAATATATAGTGAAAACAATAGTGGTCCTAAAACAGAACCTTGAGGAACACCGAAATGTACAGTTGATTTGTCAGAGGACAAACCATTCACAGAGACAAACTGATATCTTTCCGACAGATAAGACCTAAACCAGGCCAGAACATGTCCGTGTAGACCAATTTGGGTTTCCAATCTCTCCAAAAAAGAATGTGGTGATCGATGGTATCAAAAGCAGCACTAAGGTCTAGGAGCACGAGGACAGATGCAGAGCCTCGGTCCGATGCCATCAAAATGTCATTTACCACCTTCACAAGTGCCGTCTCAGTGCTATGATGGGGTCTAAAACCAGACTGAAGCATTTCGTATACATTGTTTGTCTTCAGGAAGGCAGTGAGTTGCTGCGCAACAGCCTTCTCTAAAATCTTTGAGAGGAATGGAAGATTTGATATAGGCCGATAGTTTTTTATATTTTCTGGGTCAAGGTTTGGCTTTTTCAAGAGAGGCTTTATTACTGCCACTTTTAGTGAGTTTGGTACACATCCAGTGGATAGAGAGCCGTTTATTATGTTCAACATAGGAGGGCCAAGCACAGGAAGCAGCTCTTTCAGTAGTTTAGTTGGAATAGGGTCCAGTATACAGCTTGAAGGTTTAGAGGCCATGATTATTTTCATCATTGTGTCAAGAGATATAGTACTAAAACACTTGAGCGTCTCTCTTGATCCTAGGTCCTGGCAGAGTTGTGCAGACTCAGGACAACTGAGGTTTGGAGGAATACGCAGGTTTAAAGAGGAGTCCGTAATTTGCTTTCTAATAATCATAATCTTTTCCTCAAAGAAGTTCATGAATTTATCACTGCTAAAGTGCAAGTCATCCTCTCTTGGGAATGCTGCTTTTAGTTAGCTTTGCCACAGTATCAAAAAGGAATTCCATCA
>NW_025752956.1:0-11577 GCF_021184085.1 Oncorhynchus gorbuscha
TCACCCCCTCCCCCACGGAGAGAGATGAGGTTTAAGTGAGGAGTGATGATGGAAGTGTCTTCACAACATTCCGTGGGGAGAACAGAGAGGACTATGGGTAATGGCTCCTTTAAAAGCCTGTGCTCTATAATGAAGCCTGGGAGCAGGTAGTTACACGCTGTGTGATTCTCATTCAAGTGAAAAGATTCAAAGGGAAGGACGACTGAGTCTAAAGACGAGCAGAGAAAGAGGAGGAATATTTACACCGTTACGCATTTCCTCATAAAATGATCCTCATCTCTCTCCATAGACTATTGACAACAGCACAGCTACATTCTCAAACCTTGTAGATACTCATCTCTCTCCATAGACTATTGACAACAGCACAGCTACATTCTCAAACCTTGTAGATACTCATCTCTCTCCATAGACTATTGACAACAGCACAGCTACATTCTCAAACCTTCTAGATACTCATCTCTCTCCATAGACTATTGACAACAGCACAGCTACATTCTCAAACCTTCTAGATACTCATCTCTCTCCATAGACTATTGACAACAGCACAGCTACATTCTCAAACCTTGTAGATACTCATCTTCTTTCCATAGACTATTGACAACAGCACAGCTACATTCAAAACCTTGTAGATACTCATCTCTCCATAGACTATTGACAACAGCACAGCTACATTCTCAAACCTTCTAGATACTCATCTCTCTCCATAGACTATTGACAACAGCACAGCTACATTCTCAAACCTTGTAGATACTCATCTCTCTCCATAGACTATTGACAACAGCACAGCTACATTCTCAAACCTTCTAGATACTCATCTCTCTCCATAGACTATTGACAACAGCACAGCTACATTCTCAAACCTTGTAGATACTCATCTCTCTCCATAGACTATTGACAACAGCACAGCTACATTCTCAAACCTTGTAGATACTCATCTCTCTCCATAGACTATTGACAACAGCACAGCTACATTCTCAAACCTTCTAGATACTCATCTTCTCCACATAGACTATTGACAACAAAAGCACAGCTACATTCTCAAACCTTGTAGATACTCATCTCTCTCCATAGACTATTGACAACAGCACAGCTACATTCTCAAACCTTGTAGATACTCATCTCTCCATAGACTATTGACAACAGCACAGCTACATTCTCAAACCTTCTAGATACTCATCTCTCCATAGACTATTGACAGCACAGCTACATTCTCAAACCTTGTAGATACTCATCTCTTCTCCATAGACTATTGACAACAGCACAGCTACATTCTCAAACCTTGTAGATACTCATCTCTCTCCATAGACTATTGACAACAGCACAGCTACATTCTCAAACCTTCTAGATACTCATCTCTCTCCATAGACTATTGACAACAGCACAGCTACATTCTCAAACCTTTGTAGATACTCATCTCTCTCCATAGACTATTGACAACAGCACAGCTACATTCTCAAACCTTGTAGATACTCATCTCTCTCCATAGACTATTGACAACAGCACAGCTACATTCTCAAACCTTGTAGATACTCATCTCTCTCCATAGACTATTGACAACAGCACAGCTACATTCTCAAACCTTCTAGATACTCATATCTTCTCCATAGACTATTGACAACAGCACAGCTACATTCTCAAACCTTTCTAGATACTCATCTCTCTCCATAGACTATTGACAACAGCACAGCTACATTCTCAAACCTTCTAGATACTCATCTCTCTCATAGACTATTGACAACAGCACAGCTACATTCTCAAACCTTCTAGATACTCATCTCTCTCCACAGACTATTGACAACAGCACAGCTACATTCTCAAACCAAATCTAATTGTATTTGTCACATGCGACAGGTGTTACCGTGATATGTTGACTTACAAGCCCTTGTTATCCAACGCAGTTCAAGAAATAGAGTTTTTTTTAAAAATACTAAATAAACTAAACGTTTTTTAAAAATTTGATCTACTCTAAATCAAAAACTAACAATATACGTACATAACAATAACGAGGCTATATACAGGGGGTGCCGGTACCGAGTCAATGGGATGAGACCAGGGGATGAGACCAGGGGCTGAGACCAGGGGATGAGACCAAGGGATGAGACCAAGGGATGAGAACAGGGGCTGAGACCAGGGGCTGAGACCAGGGGCTGAGACCAAGGGATGAGACCAGGGCCTGAGACCAGGGGATGAGACCAAGGGATGAGAACAGGGCCTGAGACCAGGGGATGAGACCAGGGGATGAGACCAGGGATGAGACCAGGGATGAGACCAGGGGATGAGACCAGGGGATGAGACCAGGGGATGAGACCAGGGGATGAGACCAGGGGGATGAGACCGGGGGCTGAGACCAGGGGGCTGAGACCAGGGGGCTGAGACCAGGGGCTGAGACCAGGGGCTGAGACCAGGGGATGAGACCAGGGGATGAGACCAGGGGATGAGACCAGGGGATGAGACCAGGGGATGAGACCAGGGGATGAGAACAGGGCGTCAGTCAGTCACAGCCCACTGCTTTCGGTATTATTCATACTAAAATGTTGTCAGTCCCTCTATGGTCACATAACAAATGACACAGTATTCCCGAGACCGGGCACTCGCTGGAGTCAGACCCCCTGTGGGTTTCTATAGGTCCTGGTCAACAGTAGTGTTGAGTCACCCTGTGGGGTTTCCTATAGGTCCTGGTCAACAGTAGTGTTGAGTCAGACCCTGTGGGTTTTCCTATAGGTCCTGGTCAACAGTAGTGTTGAGTCAGACCCTGTGGGTTTTCCTATAGGTCCTGGTCAACAGTAGTGTTGAGTCAGACCCCTGTGGGGTTTCCTATAGGTCCTGGTCAACAGTAGTGTTGAGTCAGACCCCTGTGGGGTTTCCTATAGGTCCTGGTCAACAGTAGTGTTGAGTCAGACCCCTGTGGGTTTCCTATAGGTCCTGGTCAACAGTAGTGTTGAGTCAGACCCCTGTGGGGTTTCCTATAGGTCCTGGTCAACAGTAGTGTTGAGTCAGACCCTGTGGGGTTTCCTATAGGTCCTGGTCAACAGTAGTGTTGAGTCAGACCCTGTGGGGTTTCCTATAGGTCCTGGTCAACAGTAGTGTTGAGTCAGACCCCTGTGGGGTTTCCTATAGGTCCCTGGTCAACAGTAGTGTTGAGTCAGACCCTGTGGGGTTTCCTATAGGTCCTGGTCAACAGTAGTGTTGAGTCAGACCCCTGTGGGGTTTCCTATAGGTCCTGGTCAACAGTAGTGTTGAGTCAGACCCTGTGGGGTTTCCTATAGGTCCTGGTCAACAGTAGTGTTGAGTCAGACCCCTGTGGGTTTCCTATAGGTCCTGGTCAACAGTAGTGTTGAGTCAGGCCCTGTGGGGTTTCCCTAGGTCCTGGTCAACAGTAGTGTTGAGTCAGACCCCTGTGGGGTTTCCTATAGGTCCTGGTCAACAGTAGTGTTGAGTCAGACCCCTGTGGGGTTTCCTATAGGTCCTGGTCAACAGTAGTGTTGAGTCAGACCCTGTGGGGTTTCCTATAGGTCCTGGGTCAACAGTAGTGTTGAGTCAGACCCCTGTGGGGTTTCCTAGAGGTCCTGGTCAACAGTAGTGTTGAGTCAGACCCCTGTGGGTTTTCCTAGAGGTCATGGTCAACAGTAGTGTTGAGTCAGACCCCTGTGGGGTTTCCTAGAGGTCCTGGTCAACAGTAGTGTTGAGTCAGACCCCTGTGGGGTTTCCTAGAGGTCCTGGTCAACAGTAGTGTTGAGTCAGACCCCTGTGGGGTTTCCTAGAGGTCCTGGTCAACAGTAGTGTTGAGTCAGACCCCTGTGGGGTTTCCTAGAGGTCCTGGTCAACAGCAGTGTTGAGTCAGACCCCTGTGGGGTTTCCTAGAGGTCCTGGTCAACAGCAGTGTTGAGTCAGACCCCTGTGGGGTTTCCTATAGGTCCTGGTCAACAGTAGTGTTGAGTCAGACCCCTGTGGGGTTTCCTAGAGGACCTGGTCAACAGTAGTGTTGAGTCAGACCCCTGTGGGTTTTCCTAGAGGTCCTCGTCAGTGTGTGCGTTTCCGTGTCTGTCTGTCTGTCTGTCTGTCTGTCTGTCTGTCTGTCTGTCTGTCTGTCTGTCTGTCTGTCTGTCATACAGAATTACCTGTCTGTCTGTCTGTCTGTCTGTCTGTCTGTCTGTCTGTCTGTCTGTCTGTCTGTCTGTCTGTCTGTCTGTCTGTCTGTCTGTCTGTCTGTCATACAGAATTACCTGTCTGTCTGTCTGTCATACAGAATTACCTGTCTGTCTGTCTGTCTGTCTGTCTGTCTGTCTGTCTGTCTGTCTGTCTGTCTGTCTGTCATACAGAATTACCTGTGTCTGTCTGTCTGTCATACAGAATTGTCTGTCTGTCTGTCTGTCTGTCTGTCTGTCTGTCTGTCTGTCTGTCTGTCTGTCTGGGGTGAGGAGAGGTTGTCTGTCTGTCTGTCTGTCTGTCTGTCTGTCTGTCTGTCTGTCTGTCTGTCTGTCTGTCTGTCTGTCTGTCTGTCTGTCTGTCTGTCTGTCTGGGGTGAGGAGAGGTTGTCTGTCTGTCTGTCTGGGGTGAGGAGAGGTTGTCTGTCTGTCTGTCTGTCTGTCTGTCTGTCTGTCTGTCTGTCTGTCTGTCTGTCTGTCTGTCTGTCTGTCTGTCTGTCTGTCTGTCTGTCTGTCTGTCTGTCTGTCTGTCTGTCTGTCTGTCTGTCTGTCTGTCTGTCTGTCTGTCTGTCTGTCTGTCTGTCTGTCTGTCTGTCTGTCTGTGTGTGTGTGTGTGTCAGCACCCCTGCAGCAGACAGGGTGGCAGCTCTCCACAGAGCCGTGCTTAACTAAGATTAATTACATCCAATCAGAGGAACCAGGTGGAACAGAGGAGAACAGGTGAGAGGAGCCACTGAGTCCATTAGAAACGGAGTGGGGGGAAATTAACCCTCGCCTCACCAACAACTCCATGTTCCTTGACTTCCAGCAGGACACACATTTATCACCGGGTTACAGACATGTGGATGCTGCAGAACAGCAGCTCCCCCTGGCTCTCTAGCTCCCTCCGTCCCCCCGTCTCGCTCTCCCTCCGTCTCTCGCTCTCCCTCCGTCTCTCGCTCTCCCTCCGTCTCTCGCTCTCTCCGTCTCTCGCTCTTCCTCCCGTTCTCGCTCTCCCTCCGTCTCTCGCTCTCCCTCCGTCCTCTCGCTCTCCCTCCGTCTCTCGCTCTCTCCCCGTCTCTCGCTCTCTCCCCGTCTCTCGCTCTCTCCCCGTCTCTCGCTCTTCCCCGAAACTCGTTTTCCCCCCGTCTCTCGCTCTCTCCCCGTCTCTCGCTTTTCCCTCGTCTCTCGCTCTCCCTCCGTCTCTCGCTCTCCCTCCGTTCCCTCGCTCTCCCTCCGTCTCTCGCTCTCCCTCCGTTCTCTCGCTCCTCCCTCCGTCTCTCGCTTTCCCTCCGTCTTCGCTCTCTCCGTCTCTCGCTCTCTCCCCGTCTCTCGCTTCTCCCGTCTCTCGCTCTCTCTCCCCGTCTCTCGCTCTCCCCGTCTCTCGCTCTCCCCGTTTCTCGCTCTCTCCCCGCTCTCTCGCTTCTCCTCGTCTCTCGCTTCTCCCGCCCTCTCGTTTTCTCTTTCGTCTCTTCCTCTCCTCGTTTTCGTTTCTTCCTCGTTTTCGTTTCTCTAGCTTTCTCTCCGTCTCTCGCTCTCTCTCTCCGTCTCTCGCTTTCTGACCGACGGTGTCCTTGTGATGGTGCTTTCTCTTTGTCTCTTGACGAACAGAATTCCTGTAATTATTCTGAGAGTTTGACTGTGTGATATTAGATTGCTTCTTGTGTAAATAATTCTGTCTGGATTTTAATAATTTGTTTGTAGTGGGTTGGTCATATTACACAAGCTGCACCGGCAAGCAGACACCCTGGGGCCCGGCGCAGACACCCTGGCGACCGGCGCAGACACCCTGGCGACCGGCAGACACCCTGTGGCCCGGCAGACACCCTGGGGCCCGGCAGACACCCTGGGGCCCGGCAGACACCCTGGGGCCCGGCAGACACCTGGGGCCCGGCAGACACCCTGGGGCCCGGCAGACACCCTGGGGCCCGGCAGACACCCTGGGGCCCGGCAGACACCGAATTTATGGATTACATTTCAAACAGGAAACAGCAAGCCAGCGGACCTGTGTGTTCAAAAATGTATTTTTGAGTCTGGAGAGTCAGAACGACCAGGTTCCCAGTTCAGAAACTAGTCTATTTGGTCCATGGCGTCTGGAGAGTCAGAACGACCAGGTTCCCAGTTCAGAAACTAGTCTATTTGGTCCATGGCGTCTGGAGAGTCAGAACGACCAGGTTCCCAGTTCAGAAACTAGTCTATTTGGTCCATGGCGTCTGGAGAGTCAGAACGACCAGGTTCCCAGTTCAGAAACTAGTCTATTTGGTCCATGGCGTCTGGAGAGTCAGAACGACCAGGTTCCCAGTTCAGAAACTAGTCTATTTGGTCCATGGCGTCTGGAGAGTCAGAACGACCAGGTTCCCAGTTCAGAAACTAGTCTATTTGGTCCATGGCGCCTGGAGAGTCAGAACGACCAGGTTCCCAGTTCAGAAACTAGTCTATTTGGTCCGTGGCGCCTGGACAATCAAGCACAGCTCAAATATTTGAAATGATTTCAAATAGTACTTGAACCCATGTCTGGTAACCAGCCCTCAGAAGTGGGTCGGGTTGGCCGGTTTTGGGACCGTTCTGGAAACTCTGGTGCCATGTGGCTGGGCCGGTAGGCCAATACAAAACAGCAGTTTCTTCCTCAACTTGACTTCTTTTGAAGGACACTGACAAATGATTTGAATTGGCGAAGCTCAGAGAGAGAAAACAAGACTGAATCAATTATCTAATGGATGTGTAACTCTGGAAGGAAGATACATTACGAAAGGAGGTAAGTTAATGCATATTGGATACTGAATGTTGAGAGAGAGAGAGAGAGAGAGAGAGAGAGAGAGAGAGAGAGAGAGAGAGAGAGAGAGAGAGAGAGAGAGAGAGAGAGAGAGAGAGAGAGAGAGAGAGAGAGAGAGACAGAGAGAGAGAGAGAGAGAGACACAGAGAGAGAGACGAGAGAGAGAGAGACAAGGCTGAGAAGAGAGAGAGACAGAGAGAGACAGAGAGAGAGACAGAGAGAGAGAGAGACAGAGAGAGAGAGAGAGAGACAGAGAGAGACAGAGAGACAGAGAGAAGAGACGAGAGAGAAGAGAGAGACAGAGAGAGAGAGAGAGACAGAGAGAGAGAGCAGAGGGCAGAGAGAGAGAGGCAGAGAGAGAGAGAGCAGAGAGAGACAGAGAGAGAGAGAGACAGAGAGAGAGAGAGAGACAGAGACAGAGAGAGACAGAGAGAGGGCAGAGAGAGAGAGAGGGCAGAGAGAGAGAGAGAGGGAGCAGAGAGAGAGAGAGAGAGACAGAGAGAGAGAGAGGGAGCAGAGAGAGAGAGAGAGACAGAGAGAGAGGCAGAGAGAGCAGAGAGAGAGAGAGAGAGGGCAGAGAGAGAGAGAGAGAGAGAGAGAGAGAGAGAGACAGATGGAGAGAGAGTGGAGGATGGAGGAGAGAGATGGAGGGAGAGAGATGGAGGGAGAGAGAGATGGAGGGAGAGATGGAGAGAGAGAGATGGAGGAGAGATGGAGGGAGAGAGATGGAGAGAGAGAGATGGAGAGAGATGGAGAGAGAGATGGAGAGAGAGATGGAGGGATGGAGAGAGAGAGTGGAGAAGTGGAGGGAGAGATGGAGGGGAGAGAGATGGAGGGAGAGAGATGGAGGGAGAGAGGTGGAGAGAGAGATGGAGGGAGAGATGGAGGGGAGAGAGATGGAGGGAGATGGAGGGAGAGAGAGAGATGGAGGAGAGATGGAGAGAGAGAGATGGAGGGAGAGAGATGGAGGGAGAGAGAGATGGAGGGGAAAAGGAGAGGGAGTGGAGAGAGATGGAGGGGAGAGATGGAGGGAGAGAGAGATGGATGGAGAGATGGAGATGGAGGGAGAGAGATGGAGGGAGAGAGAGATGGAGGGAGAGAGAGATGGAGGGGAGAGAGAGAAGTGGAGGGAGAGAGAGAGATGGAGGAGACAGAGATGGAGGGAGAGCAGATGGAGGAGAGAGAGATGGAGGGAGAGAGAGGAGAGAGAGAGAGATGGAGGAAAAGGAGAGAGATGGTGGGGGAGGGAGAAGGAGAGAGAGAGTGGAGGGGAGAGGGAGGGGAGAGGGAGGGAGAAAGGAGAGGGAGGGAGGGAGAAGTGGAGGGAGAGATGGAGGAGAAGGAGAGAGAGAGGGCTGAGGAGGAGAAAGGAGAGAGGGCTGAGGAGAGGGCAAACCTCACAGACAGCAGTCAGCAGTGATCCTAATCAAACCCGGTTACATTCAGTTGTGTCCTTTCTCCCTGCCGGGTATAATATATATATATACTGTACTACCAGACTATATATATATATATACTGTACTACCAGGCTATATATATATATATACTGTACTGCAGACTATATATATATATATACTGTACTACCAGACTATATATATATATACTGTACTACCAGACTATATATATATATATACTGTACCTACAGACTATATATATATATATACTGTACTACCAGACTATATATATAGATAGACTGAGGGAGAGAGAGATATATATATAGACTGTACTACAAGCTGCTACATTCAGATGTCTCTGCTATGACTATATATATATATATACTGTACTACCAGACTATATATATATATATACTGTATACTGTACTACCAGACTATATATATGTATATATACTGTACTGCCAGACTATATATATATATATACTGTACTACCAGACTATATATATATATATATACTGTAACTACCAGACTATATATATATATATACTGTACTACCAGACTATATATATATATGCTGTACTACCAATTATATATATATATATACTGTACTACCAGACTATATATATATATACTGTACTACTGTGACTATATATATATATATACTGTACTATATATATATATATACTGTACTACCAGACTATATATATATATATACTGTACTACCAGACTATATATATATATATACTGTACTGAGACTATATATATATATATACTGTACTACCACTATATATATATATATACATACTACCAGACTATATATATATATATACTGTACTGCCAGACTATATATATATATATACTGTACTGCTGACTATATATATATATACTGTACTGCCACTATATATATATATATACTGTGCTACCAGACTATATATATATATATACTGTACTACCAGACTATATATATATATATATACTGTACTACCAGACTATATATATATATATACTGTACTACCAGACTATATATATATATATACTGTACTACCAGACTATATATATATATATACTGTACTACGAACTATATATATATATATACTGTACTACCAGACTATATATATATATATATACTGTACTACTGAGACTATATATATATATATATATGTACTACCAGACTATATATATATATATACTGTACTACCAGACTATATATATATATATATACTGTACTACCAGACTATATATATATATATATACTGTACTACCAGACTATATATATATATATATACTGTACTACCAGACTATATATATATATATATTGTAATACCAGACTATATATATATATATACTGTACTACCAGACTATATATATATATATATACTGTACTACCAGACTATATATATATATATATATACTGTACTACCAGACTATATATATATATATATATATACTGTACCACAGACTATATATATATATATATACTGACTACTACCAGACTATATATATATATATACTGTACTACAAGACTATATATATATATATACTGTACTACCAGACTATATATATATATATACTGTACTAACAGACTATATATATATATATATACTGTACTACCAGACTATATATATATACTGTACTACCAGACTATATATATATATATATACTGTACTACCAGACTATATATATATATACTGTACTACTCAGACTATATATATATATATACTGTACTACCAGACTATATATATATATACTGTACTACCAGACTATATATATATATATACTGTACTACCAGACTATATATATATATATACTGTACTACTCAGACTATATATATATATATATACTGTACTACCAGACTATATATATATATATACTGTACTACCAGATTCATATATATATATATACTGTACTACCAGACTATATATATATATATATACTGTACTACCAGACTATATATATATATATACTGTACTACCAGACTATATATATATATATACTGTACTACTGTGACTACTATATATATATATATACTGTACTACCAGACTATATATATATATATACTGTACTACCAGACTATATATATATATATATACTGTACTACCAGACTATATATATATATATATACTGTACTACCAGACTATATATATATATATATACTGTACTACCAGACTATATATATATATATACTGTACTACCAGACTATATATATATATATACTGTACTACCAGACTATATATATATATATACTGTACTACCAGACTATATATATATATACTGTACTACCAGACTATATATATATATATACTGTACTACCAGACTATATATATATATATACTGTACTACCAGACTATATATATATATATACTGTACTACCAGACTATATATATATATATACTGTACTACCAGACTATATATATATATATATACTGTACTACCAGACTATATATATATATATATACTGTACTACCAGACTATATATATATATATACTGTACTACCAGACTATATATATATATATACTGTACTACCAGACTATATATATATATATACTGTACTACCAGACTATATATATATATATACTGTACTACCTGTGACTATATATATATATATACCGTACTACCAGACTCATCTGAACGGATTATAGCTGTCAATTCACTGAGCCCCCACACTATACTGTGAGGTTAGGTAGAACCTCACACTATACTGTAGAGGCTTATATAGAGCCCTCAATACCATACTGTAGAGGCTAGATAGTAAACCTCACACTATACTGTAGAGGCTAAAGAGCCCTCACCATAATGTAGAGGCTAGCTAGAAAGCCCTCACCATACTGTAGAGGCTAGGCAGAACCCCACACTATACTGTAGAGGCTAGGTAGAACCCTCACACTATACTGTAGAGGCTAGCTAGAACCCTCAACACTATACTAGATAGAGAACCTCACACTATACTGTAGAGGCTAGAGATAGAACCCTCACACTATACTGTAGCTAGATAGAACCCTCACACTAGATAGAACCCTCACACTATACTGTAGAGGCTAGATAGAGCCCTCACACTATACTGTAGAGGCTAGATAGAACCCTCACACTATACTGTAGAGGCTAGATAGAACCCTCACACTATACTGTAGAGGCTAGGTAGAACCCTCACACTATACTGTAGAGGTTAGATAGAACCCTCACACTATACTGTAGAGGTAGAACCCTCACACTATACTGTAGAGGTTAGATAGAACCTCACACTATACTGTAGAGGCTAGATAGAACCCTCACACTATACTGTAGAGG
>NW_025752957.1:0-11576 GCF_021184085.1 Oncorhynchus gorbuscha
ACAGTTAGACTTACAGGATATCTCGTTGTCTTTTGTTTGAATTGTTTATGTGTCCGCTGTGCGGGGAAATGATAATACAAGCGGAACTACGTAGCTAATACTGTTGTAACGGGGATCGTTATTGTAGCAACACACCTTTGGAGGGAAGGCAATCCTGCGCTGCGTTAGCTAAGTTTTCATGTCATCGGGAGTAGTTCATAAACGTTGAAGAGTATGTTAGGATGAAGTGTGAATTCATGCCAGGAATAATAAGTGTGAAGTTTGATTTCCTCCTTCTGTAATAAGCAGCCAATGAGGTATTTGTTCCTTTATTCATGTGTTAATCTGAACCTGTTATAACGCCGGTTAAACTGTTATGTATGTAAGCACTTCAGAGTTATACCAAGCTAATAAGTCACTCGTAAGATAAGGTTGTAAGAGTGTGCTTAACTGTATTTTTCATTTACTTTATAGTTCTCACGGAAGGTGATAATTCTGACTAAAACTACAGAATAAAGCCGCCAGTTAAAATCAAGGAACGGTTGAGCTCGTGGTTACTGAAGGAGCTACAGTGAGAACTCAATGCTCTTCACGAGCAAGAGAGAAAGAAGAATCACATCCAGCTGTAAAACGTCTACAAGATTCCCAAATCCTGGTAGACCCTGTCATCTGCCAGATAAGAGTTTTGCACCTACCTGCAAACTAAGAAGAAAATCTCCACATAAGGAAGCATCGTGAGGCAACATAAGGTCAAGACTAACAGGAAAGTCAGACACGCAAGTACAAGTCAAGGTGTTTGAAGGTGGTCCTAGCCTTGTGAACAGCTAATAAGAGACTTTAAGATTACAATTCGTAAGGACTGGAGATAGTTGTCTATTTCATAAATACTCTGGTATTATGCATTTGCTCTTTCTATCTTAATGTATCACTGGTATGTGTATTACTGAAAAATATTATTTGATACTTACTAAAAATATATATATAGTCACAAACATTAAGGGTCAGCGTACACCTATTAATTATATATTCACATGTAAGTTAATAGTGTAATTGTTTGGTAAGGTGTTTGTTCAAGCCTTTGTTACAAGCATTATACATGTTTATACCACGTACTGAGTTTTAAATTACAGTGAATTAGAGTATAAATTACCTACTCACTTATCCAAACCTTAGCTAGAATTGATTTGACTTGATTTAGAATGTCAGAAAGAGGTAGTTTCACTAAAGGTGATAGAGATGGGGTGGGTCAAGTTGAGCAGCTGCAGCAACACCTCGCAAACTTTGAGCCTTCATCAGAACAAACAGAACAGCAGGAAGAGGCCCAGACTGGTGTGGAGTCACTTCGGCCAGTGAATGATGATACAGAGGCTGCTAATGAGATAGCACAACAAGAGCCACGAAAGGTGAGAGGGTCCGCAGGTTAACTGAAAAGGGCAGAGAACTGCGCGACGAAAGGTGGAGACAGCTCGAACATCGTTTCAGGGTCAGCTATGAGAAGTGGAAGGCTCTGGTAAAGGAAGCAAAACTGTCACTGACAGGCTGTTGCTCTGAAGACCTACTAGAAGACCTCTTAAACAAGATTAGCCATACCTCTACAGAGCTAAACCTTGTCTACGTAAATTTGCGTCAAATCGACATTCCGACAACGATATACGACGCAGAGTTGATACTTGTGAAGCAGTTACAATGTCTATTATCAAGACTGTAAGGTGTCATTTAAAAGGCAGGGAAGAAGGTCAAAGTAACCAGATAGAGTTGCACTGGAAGGACAGCAATTCCTTGTGCATGTCTGAACTCTCACATAAGTCAAGTCTCAACTATCAGCCCTCAAGTGCTTCCTCCCAGTCTCAAAGCAACTCAAAGGTCAACTCCAGACGCTCAAGCGTGTCATCTGTCAAGAGACAAGAGGCTGCGGCGGAAGTTGCTGCTAATCAAGCAGCTTTAGAAGTAATGGTTAAGCAAGAACGCCAACTAGAAGAGCTTCAGCGACTCGAAGATGAAGATAAGAAGAGGACAGCGGAGCAAGAAGCTGAGGCTGTGAAACGCAGCTTAGAAGAAGCTAGGCTGCGAGTCAAGTTAGAGGTAGAAAATGCTGCCAGACGAAGGACACTAGAAGACAAGCGTAGAGAGTTAGAGCGCCTAGAAGTGCTCAAGAAACTAAATGCTGCCAAGGCGCGAATGCAAGTGTATGAGCAAGATGAAAACTCAGAGGACGAAAAGAGAGAACTACTCTCTAACTGCAAATCTGTGAAAGAAGTCACGCACAGACGTGGCTCATTTCACAGTCTCTCACCACAACATGTTGTGACAAGCACACAGCAAGAAGATGGCACCAAGACCATGTTCAGGTTACTAGCGGAATCAATCAGTGAAAGCCGCCTCCCCATACCAGAACCAGTAACATTCAATGGAGAGCCTCTCTCGTACACTGACTGGAAGGTCTCTTTTCAGACTCTGATAGACAGGAAGAACATACCAACAACTGAGAAGATATATTACTTAAGAAAATATGTCGGTGGGCCTGCCAAGAAAGCCATCGAAAGTTACTTTATGTTAGGAACAGAATCAGCCTACCATGCTGCTTGGACCATTCTTGAAGAAAGGTACGGAAACAAATTCTTCATCGCCAAGTCTTTCAGAGATAAGCTCAATGCATGGCCTACGATAGGATCCAAGGACAGTCTTGAACTTAGAGACCTTGTAGACTTTCTTCGCAGCTGTGAAGCTGCTATGTCTCAGAATAAGGGCCTGGAGGTGCTTAATGACTGTAATGAAAACCAAAAGATCCTCGCTAAACTTCCAGATTGGCTAACTTCAAGATGGAATAGAAAGGTCACAGACATCTTAGAAGAAACGGAGATCTTTCCTAGCTTCAGTCAGTTTGTGAAGTTTCTCACGAGAGAAGCCAAGATTGCTTGCAATCCTGTAACATCCCTTCATGCTTTGAAACCAAGTGAAGATGGGAAACTTAAGATGCCAAGGATTCAAAACCCCGGAGCAAGGGTATTAGCAACTAACTCTGATGAGAAAGATACTGTTACTAGTTGTGTCTTCTGTGAGAAGTCAGGTCACAGTCTCCACAAATGCTGGAAGTTCATGGATAAGCCCGCCGCAGAGCGACAGAAGTTTGTTCAAGAGAATAAATTGTGCTTTGGCTGTTTAAGGCCTGGGCATCGATCGAAAGATTGTGATAACAGGAACACCTGCGACACGTGTCAGAGGAGGCATCCATCCTGCCTGCACGAAGATCGTAGTAAAGAAAGGTTAAGGGATAGGAAGACAGAGCCCCCACGAGATAAGGGGACAAGAGCGTCAAGTGAGGCCATATCTAACAGAGTCGTAAGGGACATTAACACTCACACCTCCACAATCATTCCAGTATGGGTGTCAACCACAAGTGAGCCAGATCGTGAAGTTCTTGTGTATGCACTTCTTGACACCCAGAGTGACACCACTTTTATCCTTGAAGAGACAACATGTCATGCAGGTGAAAGAGGACCCAAACGCGACTTAACAGAAACAGAGTTTATTAAAGTCCAAAACGGAATAACAGAAATCCTCTAGATTTGTAGAGGGGAAAACAACTGGAGAAGCGGCCACAGACTGCAGGTCGCTTCGGGTAGGCGCAGGCCGTAGTCGACTGAGACACCTGCTCACACGCAGCATCTGATGAAGGCACAAAACACGACAGGACAGGGTGATACACAATCACGGCAAAAACACGACAGGACAGGGCGAAACGCAATCACAGCATGGTGAATACAATACAAGGAACCGACGGAACAGGAACGGATCACAAAGGAATAAATAGGGACTCTAATCAGGGAAAGGATCGGGAACAGGTGTGGGAAGACTAAATGATGATTAGGGGAATAGGAACAGCTGGGAGCAGGAACGGAACGACAGAGAGAAGAGAGAGCGAGAGAGCGAGAGAGGGAGGGAGAGAGAGGGATAGAACCAAACAAGACCAGCAGAGGGAAACGAATAGCATGGGGAGCACAGGGACAAGACATGACAATAAATGACAAACATGACAGTACCCCCCACTCACCGAGCGCCTCCTGGCGCACTCGAGGAGGAATCCTGGCGGCAACGGAGGAAATCATCGATGAGCGAACGGTCCAGCACGTCCCGAGACGGAACCCAACTCCTCTCCTCAGGACCGTAACCCTCCCCAATCCACTAGGTATTGGTGACCCCGTCCCGAGAACGCATGTCCATAATCTTATGTACCTTGTAAATAGGTGCGCTCGACAAGGACGGGAGGGGGAGGGAAGACGAACGGGGGGTGCGAAGAAAGGGCTTAACACAGGAGACATGGAAGACAGGATGGACGCGACGAAGATGTCGCGGAAGAAGCAGTCGCACAGCGACAGGATTGACGACCTGGGAGACACGGAACGGACCAATGAACCGCGGAGTCAACTTACGAGAAGCTGTCGTAAGAGGAAGGTTGCGAGTGGAAAGCCACACTCTCTGGCCGCACAATACCTTGGACTCTTAATCCTGCGTTTATTGGCGGCTCTCACCGTCTGTGCCCTGTAACGGCAAAGTGCAGACCTCACCCTCCTCCAGGTGCGCTCACAACGTTGGACAAACGCTTGAGCGGAGGGAACGCTGGACTCGGCAAGCTGGGATGAGAACAGGAGGCTGGTAACCCAGACTACTCTGAAACGGAGATAACCCGGTAGCAGACGAAGGAAGCGAATTGTGAGCGTATTCTGCCCAGGGAGCTGTTCTGCCCAAGACGCAGGGTTTCTGAAAGAAAGGCTGCGTAGTATGCGACCAATCGTCTGATTGGCCCTCTCTGCTTGACCGTTAGACTGGGGATGAAACCCGGAAGAGAGACTGACGGACGCACCAATCAAACGACAGAACTCCCTCCAAAACTGTGACGTGAATTGCGGGCCTCTGTCTGAAACGGCGTCTAACGGGAGGCCATGAATTCTGAATACATTCTCAATAATGATTTGTGCCGTCTCCTTAGCGGAAGGAAGTTTAGCGAGGGGAATGAAATGTGCCGCCTTAGAGAACCTATCGACAACCGTCAGAATCACAGTCTTCCCCGCAGACAAAGGCAGACCGGTAATGAAGTCTAAGGCAATGTGAGACCATGGTCGAGAAGGAATGGGGAGCGGTCTGAGACGACCGGCAGGAGGAGAGTTACCCGACTTAGTCTGCGCGCAGTCCGAACAAGCAGCCACGAAACGGCGCGTGTCACGCTCCTGAGTCGGCCACCAAAAGCGCTGGCGAATAGACGCAAGAGTGCCTCGAACACCGGGATGACCAGCTAACTTGGCAGAGTGAGCCCACTGAAGAACAGCCAGACAGTGGAAACAGGAACGAAAAGGAGGTTACTAGGACAAGCGCGCGCGACGCAGTGTGCGTGAGTGCTTGCTTAACCTGTCTTTCAATTCCCCAGACTGTTAACCCGACAACACGCCCATAAGGAAGAATCCCCTCGGGATCAGTAGAAGCCACAGAAGAACTAAACAGACGGGATAAGGCATCAGGCTTGGTGTTCTTGCTACCCGGACGGTAAGAAATCACAAACTCGAAACGAGCGAAAAACAACGCCCAACGAGCTTGACGGGCATTAAGTCGTTTGGCAGAACGGATGTACTCAAGGTTCTTATGGTCTGTCCAAACGACAAAAGGAACGGTCGCCCCCTCCAACCACTGTCGCCATTCGCCTAGGGCTAAGCGGATGGCGAGCAGTTCACGGTTACCCACATCATAGTTGCGCTCAGATGGCGACAGGCGATGAGAAAAATAAGCGCAAGGATGAACCTTATCGTCAGACTGGAAGCGCTGGGATAGGATGGCTCCCACGCCTACCTCTGAAGCGTCAACCTCGACAATGAATTGTCTAGTGACGTCAGGAGTAACGAGGATAGGAGCGGACGTAAAACGTTCTTTAGAAGATCAAAAGCTCCCTGGGCGGAACCGGACCACTTAAAACACGTCTTAACAGAAGTAAGAGCTGTGAGAGGGGCAGCAACTTGACGAAATTACGAATGAAACGCCGATAGAAATTAGCGAAACCTAAAAGCGCTGCAACTCGACACGTGACCTTGGAACGGGCCAATCACTGACAGCTTGGACCTTAGCGGAATCCATCTGAATGCCTTCAGCGGAAATAACGGAACCGAGAAAAGTAACGGAGGAGACATGAAAAGAGCACTTCTCAGCCTTTACGTAGAGACAATTCTCTAAAGGCGCTGTAGAACACGTCGAACGTGCTGAACATGAATCTCGAGTGACGGAGAAAAAATCAGGATATCGTCAAGATAGACAAAAACAAAAATGTTCAGCATGTCTCTCAGAACATCATTAACTAATGCCTGAAAAACAGCTGGCGCATTGGCGAGACCGAACGGCAGAACCCGGTACTCAAAATGCCCTAACGGAGTGTTAAACGCCGTTTTCCACTCGTCCCCCTCTCTGATGCGCACGAGATGGTAAGCGTTACGAAGGTCCAACTTAGTAAAGCACCTGGCTCCCTGCAGAATCTCGAAGGCTGATGACATAAGGGGAAGCGGATAACGATTCTTAACCGTTATGTCATTCAGCCCTCGATAATCCACGCAGGGGCGCAGAGTACCGTCCTTCTTTTTAACAAAAAGAACCCCGCCCCGGCCGGAGAAGAAGAAGGCACTATGGTACCGGCGTCCAAGAGACACAGACAAATAATCCTCGAGAGCCTTACGTTCGGGAGCCGACAGAGAGTATAGTCTACCTCGAGGAGGAGTGGTCCCCGGAAGGAGATCAATACTACAATCATACGACCGGTGAGGAGGAAGGGAGTTGGCTCGGGACCGACTGAAGACCGTGCGCAGATCATGATATTCCTCCGGCACTCCTGTCAAATCGCCAGGTTCCTCCTGAGAAGTAGGAACAGAAGAAACGGGAGGGATGGCAGACATTAAACACTTCACATGACAAGAAACGTTCCAGGATAGGATAGAATTACTAGACCAATTAATAGAAGGATTATGACATACTAGCCAGGGATGACCCAAAACAACAGGTGTAAACGGTGAACGGAAAATCAAAAAAGAAATAGTCTCACTGTGGTTACCAGATACTGTGAGAGTTAAAGGTAGTGTCTCAAATTTGATACTGGGAAGATGACTACCATCTAAGGCAAACATGGGCGTAGGCCTGTCTAACGGTCTGAAAGGAATGTTATGTTTCCGAACCCATGCTTCGTCCATGAAACAACCCTCAGCCCCAGAGTCAATCAAAGCACTGCATGTAGCACCCGAACCGGTCCAGCGTAGATGGACCGACATAGTAGTACAAGATCTAGATGAAGGGACCTGAGTAGTAGCGCTCACCAGTAGCCCTCCGCTTACTGATGGACTCTGGCCTCTTACTGGACATGAATTAACAAAATGTCCAGCAACTCCGCAATAGAGGCACAGGCGGTTGGTGATCCTCCGTTCCCTCTCCTTATTCGAGATGCGAATCCCTCCCAGCTGCATGGGCTCAGTCTCAAAGCCAGAGGAGGGAGATGGTTGCGATGCGGAGCAGGGAAACACCGTTGATGCGAGCTCTCTTCCACGAGCCCGGTGACGAAGATCTACCCGTCGTTCTATGCGGATGGCGAGAGCAATCAAAGAATCCACATCTGATGGAACCTCCCGGGAGAGAATCTCATCCTTAACCACTGCGTGGAGTCCCTCCAGAAAACGAGCGAGCAGCGCCGGCTCGTTCCACTCACTAGAGGCAGCAAGAGTGCGAAACTCAATGGAATAATCCGTTATGGACCGTTCACCTTGGCATAAGGAAGCCAGGGCCCTAGAAGCCTCCCCACCAAAAACTGA
Source organism: Oncorhynchus gorbuscha (assembly GCF_021184085.1). Classification (NCBI taxonomy): domain Eukaryota; kingdom Metazoa; phylum Chordata; class Actinopteri; order Salmoniformes; family Salmonidae; genus Oncorhynchus; species Oncorhynchus gorbuscha. The sequence goes on from NW_025752957.1 coordinate 7,809, forward strand.
ACGGTCAAAAACCCGAATCATCTCCTCTTTAAAGTTCTGGAATCTGTTAGAGCAATCAGCCCTTGCCTCCCAGATAGCTGTGCCCCATTCTCGAGCCCGGCCAGTAAGGAGTGAAATGACGTAAGCAACCCGAGCTCTCTCTCTAGAGTATGTGTGGGGTTGGAGAGAGAACACAATCTCACACTGCGTGAGAAAGGAGCGGCACTCAGTGGGCTGCCCGGAGTAGCAAGGTGGGTTATTAACCCTGGGTTCTGGAGGCTCGGCAGGCCAGGGAGTAACAGGTGGCACGAGACGTAGACTCTGGAACTGTCCAGAGAGGTCGGAAACCTGAGCGGCCAGGTTCTCCACGGCATGGCGAGCAGCAGACAATTCCTGCTCGTGTCTGCCGAGCATGGCTCCTTGGATCTCGACGGCAGTGTAACGAGCGTCTGAAGTCGCTGGGTCCATTCCTTGGTCGGTTCCTTCTGTCATGCAGGTGAAAGAGGACCCAAACGCGACTTAACAGAAACAGAGTTTATTAAAGTCCAAAACGGAATAACAGAAATCCTCTAGATTTGTAGAGGGAAAACAACTGGAGAAGCGGCCACAGACTGCAGGTCGCTTCGGGTAGGCGCAGGCCGTAGTCGACTGAGACACCTGCTCACACGCAGCATCTGATGAAGGCACAAAACACGACAGGACAGGGTGATACACAATCACGGCAAAAACACGACAGGACAGGGCGAAACGCAATCACAGCATGGTGAATACAATACAAGGAACCGACGGAACAGGAACGGATCACAAAGGAATAAATAGGGACTCTAATCAGGGGAAAGGATCGGGAACAGGTGTGGGAAGACTAAATGATGATTAGGGGAATAGGAACAGCTGGGAGCAGGAACGGAACGACAGAGAGAAGAGAGAGCGAGAGAGCGAGAGAGGGAGGGGGAGAGAGAGGGATAGAACCAAACAAGACCAGCAGAGGGAAACGAATAGCATGGGGAGCACAGGGACAAAACATGACAATAAATGACAAACATGACACAACAAAGGCTCTCAATACAAGGAAGGAGCCAGTCCAACTGAAACTCTCTACAATGGCTTCAAGAAATACCACTGTGCCCTGCCAGAAGCTGTCTGGTTTGCAGGTTAGAGGGTTTTACTTGGAGAAGAAAATCCCTCTGCCAACGACCTACTCGAGAGAGTTTATTCCTGCAAACAGAGATCATATTCCTACTCCAGAGACTGCAAGAGCATGGTCTCATCTTGAACACATTGCAGAGGAGATTGCTCCTCAACAGAGCTGTGATGTCGGTCTCTTAATTGGCTACAACTGCTCCCAGGCTCTCCTTCCAAGAGAAATTGTGTCTGGTAAGGGAAATCAGCCTTTTGCTCAGAGAACAGATCTTGGCTGGAGCATAGTCGGCTATGGAAATCCATGTATCGACTATGGCGACCCTATTGGAGTGAGTCATCGGGTTATCGTTAGACAGGTGATGCCAAGCCTTCAATCTTCTTCCAACCTCACAAATCAAGTACACCATGTTTGTAGAACACATGTAAGAGAGGTAATCACAACACTGGACATTATCAAGACGCTTGAATCTGACTTCAACGAGAGAGCTGCAGAAGAGGATATCCGGTTCCTGAAGAAAATGAAAGAGGGCATCAGACGCAAGGACAATGGACATTATGAGATGCCGCTGCCGTTTAAGGAAGAAAGACCCAATCTGCCGAACAATAAAACATGTGCAGTTCACCGACTCAAGTGCCTGGAAAGGAGGCTAAGGAGAGACAAGCGGTACTACAAGGACTACACAGCATTCATGGAAGAGACTATAGCTTGTGGAGATGCTGAGAAGGTCTCTAAAGAGGAAATTAACAAGCATCCAGCATGGTACATCCCGCACCATGGAGTTTATCACCCACAAAAGCCTGGGAAGATACGAGTCGTCTTTGACTGCTCAGCTAAGTTTCGAGAGACGTCCTTGAATGATCATCTTACCGGTTCAGAGGTGACAAACACATTGCTGGGCGTCCTTTGTCGTTTTCGTAAGGGTCCAGTTGCAATCATGTGTGACGTAGAGTGCATGTTCCACCAGTTTCATGTGAAAGCAGAAGACCAAGATTATCTACGGTTCCTTTGGTGGGAGAACGGAGATCTAGAGTCTCAACCCTCAGCGTATCGTATGATGGTCCACTTGTTCGGCGCAGCTTCATCTCCTGGTTGCGCCAACTATGGTCTCAAACATCTTGCTGCCGAAGGACAAGGAAGCTTCAGCGAGAAGTCTATCCAGTTCATAGAAAGGAACTTTTATGTTGATGATGGGTTGACGAGCGTATCGTCTGAAGCTGAAGCGGCCCAGCTGGGGAAAGAAGCAAGAGAGCTTTGCAGCATCGGCAAACTTCGGTTGCACAAGTTTATCTCTAACAGCAAGGAAGTTATAGCCACAATTCCCAAGGAAGAACGTGCCAAGGGTGCCAAAGACCTGGATATGGCTCTGGGTGAACCACACATGGAGAGAGCGCTTGGTGTACTGTGGTGTGTCGCATCAGACGAGTTCCAGTTTAGAGTAGTTGTCAAGGAACGCCCACTCACAAGAAGAGGAGTGTTGTCTACAGTAGCCTCTGTATATGATCTGCTTGGGTTTGTGGCACCCTTTGTCCTGGTGGGGAAGCAGATCTTGCAGCGGATGTGTCGTGACAAAATCGACTGGGATGACCCCCTTCCAGATGACCTAAGTTCCCAGTGGAATTCTGGCTCCAAGGTCTACAAAACTTGTCTGAAGTAAGGATCCAACGAAGCTACTTGCCATCAAGTTTCAAGGAGGTGCAGAGTTATGAGCTCCATCACTTCTCCGACGCTAGTACCTCAGGTTATGGAGAGTGCTCATACCTCAGAACAATTAAACCTCCAACACAGACGGAAATGGAGTCAGACAGGACAGAAGAAACACAAGGATTAATGACATTGTCATTTTGCAAGATGATACTGCACCACGCAACCAGTGGAAATTGGCAAAGGTTACAGAAGTGTACCCGGGACAGGATGGCCGGGTGAGAAGATTCAAGTTACTGATCAGCGACTCAACCCTAGATGAGGGAGGTAAATGCATCACCAAACCCACCTATCTGGAGAGGCCCATCCATAAGACAGTCACCCTCCTGGAAGCCGATCAAGAAACCTGCAGACCTCTTTCACAGAAATCACCGGTGATTGGTGGGAGTGTAACTGACAGTTAGACTTACAGGATATCTCGTTGTCTTTTGTTTGAATTGTTTATGTGTCCGCTGTGCGGGGGAAATGATAATACAAGCGGAACTACGTAGCTAATACTGTTGTAACGGGGATCGTTATTGTAGCAACACACCTTTGGAGGGAAGGCAATCCTGCGCTGCGTTAGCTAAGTTTTCATGTCATCGGGAGTAGTTCATAAACGTTGAAGAGTATGTTAGGATGAAGTGTGAATTCATGCCAGGAATAATAAGTGTGAAGTTTGATTTCCTCCCTTCTGTAATAAGCAGCCAATGAGGTATTTGTTCCTTTATTCATGTGTTAATCTGAACCTGTTATAACGCCGGTTAAACTGTTATGTATGTAAGCACTTCAGAGTTATACCAAGCTAATAAGTCACTCGTAAGATAAGGTTGTAGAGTGTGCTTAACTGTATTTTTCATTTACTTTATAGTTCTCACGGAAGGTGATAATTCTGACTAAAACTACAGAATAAAGCCGCCAGTTAAAATCAAGGAACGGTTGAGCTCGTGGTTACTGAAGGGAGCTAC
>NW_025752958.1:0-11575 GCF_021184085.1 Oncorhynchus gorbuscha
GTATGTTTGGGGTCATTGTCATGTTTTTGTCATTTATTATCTTGTCTTGTCCCTGTGCTTCCCATTCTATTCGTTTCCTCTGCTGGTCTTATTAGGTTCTTTCCTTTTTCTATCCCTCTCTCTCCCCCTCCCTCTCTCACTCTCTCGCTCTCTCTTCTCTCTATCGTTCCGTTCCTGCTCCCAGCTGTTCCTATTCCCCTAATCAATCATTTAGTCTTCCCACACCTGTTCCCGATCCTTTCCCTGATTAGAGTCCCTATTTCTTCCTTTGTGTTCCGTTCCTGTCCTGTCGGTTCCTTGTCTAGAATTCACCGTGCTGTGTTTGTGTATCGCCCTGTCGTGTCGTGTTTTCCTCAGATGCTGCGTGGTGAGCAGGTGTCTGAGTCTGTCTGGTTCAAGTGCCTTCCCGAGGCAACCTGCTGTTCACCTGCTGTTCAAGATCGAGTCTCCAGTTTGTCCTCGTCATTTCGAGGAAAGTTGTGTTTTTTGTTTGTATTTACTTTACTGGATTAAAGACTCTGTTTTCGCCAAGTCGCTTTTGGGTCCTCTTTCACCTGCATGACAGAAGGAACCGACCAAGGAATGGACCCAGCGACTTCAGACACTCGTTACACTGCCGTCGAGATCCAAGGAGCCATGCTCGGCAGACACGAGCAGGAATTGTCTGCTGCTCGCCATGCCGTGGAGAACCTGGCCGCTCAGGTTTCCGACCTCTCTGGACAGTTCCAGAGTCTACGTCTCGTGCCACCTGTTACTTCCTGGCCTGCCGAGCCTCCAGAACCTAGGGTTAATAACCCACCTTGCTACTCCGGGCAGCCCACTGAGTGCCGCTCCTTTCTCACGCAGTGTGAGATTGTGTCTCTCTCCAACCCAACACATACTCTAGAGAGAGAGCTCGGGTTGCTTACGTCATTTCACTCCTTACTGGCCGGGCTCGAGAATGGGGCACAGCTATCTGGGAGGCAAGGGCTGATTGCTCTAACAAGTTCCAGAACTTTAAAGAGGAGATGATTCGGGTTTTTGACCGTTCAGTTTTTGGTAGGGAGGCTTCTAGGGCCCTGGCTTCCTTATGCCAAGGTGAACGGTCCATAACGGATTATTCTATTGAGTTTCGCACTCTTGCTGCCTCTAGTGAGTGGAACGAGCCGGCGCTGCTCGCTCGTTTTCTGGAGGGACTCCACGCAGTGGTTAAGGATGAGATTCTCTCCCGGGAGGTTCCTTCAGATGTGGACTCTTTGATTGCTCTCGCCATCCGCATAGAACGACGGGTAGATCTTCGTCACCGGGCTCGTGGAAGAGAGCTCGCATCAACGGTGTTTCCCTGCTCCGCATCGCAACCATCTCCCTCCTCTGGCTCAGAGTCTGAGCCCATGCAGCTGGGAGGGATTCGCATCTCGACTAAGGAGAGGGAACGGAGGATCACCAACCGCCTGTGCCTCTATTGCGGAGTTGCTGGACATTTTGTTAATTCATGTCCAGTAAAAGCCAGAGCTCATCTGTAAGCGGAGGGCTACAGGTGAGCGCAACTACTCAAGTCTCTCCATCAAGATCCTGTACTACTTTGTCGGTCCATCTACGCTGGACCGGTTCGGGTGCTACATGTAGTGCCTTGATAGACTCTGGGGCTGAGGGTTGTTTCATGGACGAAGCATGGGTTCGGAAACATGACATTCCTTTCAGAGAGTTAGAGAAGCCTACGCCCATGTTCGCCTTAGATGGTAGTCATCTTCCCAGTATCAGATTTGAGACACTACCTTTAACCCTCACAGTATCTGGTAACCACAGTGAGACTATTTCTTTTTTGATTTTTCGTTCACCGTTTACACCTGTTGTTTTGGGTCATCCCTGGCTAGTATGTCATAATCCTTCTATTAATTGGTCTAGTAATTCTATCCTATCCTGGAACGTTTCTTGTCATGTGAAGTGTTTAATGTCTGCCATCCCTCCCGTTTCTTCTGTCCCTACTTCTCAGGAGGAACCTGGCGATTTGACAGGAGTGCCGGAGGAATATCATGATCTGCGCACGGTCTTCAGTCGGTCCCGAGCCAACTCCCTTCCTCCTCACCGGTCGTATGATTGTAGTATTGATCTCCTTCCGGGACCACTCCTCCTCGGGGTAGACTATACTCTCTGTCGGCTCCCGAACGTAAGGCTCTCGAGGATTATTTGTCTGTGTCTCTTGACGCCGGTACCATAGTGCCTTCTTCCTCTCCGGCCGGGGCGGGGTTTCTTTTGTTAAGAAGAAGGACGGTACTCTGCGCCCCCTGCGTGGATTATCGAGGGCTGAATGACATAACGGTTAAGAATCGTTATCCGCTTCCCCTTTATGTCATCAGCCTTCGAGATTCTGCAGGGAGCCAGGTGCTTTACTAAGTTGGACCTTCGTAACGCTTACCATCTCGTGCGCATCAGAGAGGGGGACGAGTGGAAAACGGCGTTTAACACTCCGTTAGGGCATTTTGAGTACCGGGTTCTGCCGTTTGGTCTCGCCAATGCGCCAGCTGTTTTTCAGGCATTAGTTAATGATGTTCTGAGAGACATGCTGAACATCTTTGTTTTTGTCTATCTTGACGATATCCTGATTTTTTCTCCGTCACTCGAGATTCATGTTCAGCACGTTCGACGTGTTCTACAGCGCCTTTAGAGAATTGTCTCTACGTAAAGTCTGAGAAGTGCTCTTTTCATGTCTCCTCCGTTACTTTTCTCGGTTCCGTTATTTCCGCTGAAGGCATTCAGATGGATTCCGCTAAGGTCCAAGCTGTCAGTGATTGGCCCGTTCCAAGGTCACGTGTCGAGTTGCAGCGCTTTTTTAGGTTTCGCTAATTTCTATCGGCGTTTCATTCGTAATTTCGGTCAAGTTGCTGCCCCTCTCACAGCTCTTACTTCTGTCAAGACGTGTTTTAAGTGGTCCGGTTCGCCCAGGAGCTTTTGATCTTCTAAAAGAACGTTTTACGTCCGCTCCTATCCTCGTTACTCCTGACGTCACTAGACAATTCATTGTCGAGGTTGACGCTTCAGAGGTAGGCGTGGGAGCCATTCTATCCCAGCGCTTCCAGTCTGACGATAAGGTTCATCCTTGCGCTTATTTTTCTCATCGCCTGTCGCCATCTGAGCGCAACTATGATGTGGGTAACCGTGAACTGCTCGCCATCCGCTTAGCCCTAGGCGAATGGCGACAGTGGTTGGAGGGGGGCGACCGTTCCTTTTGTCGTTTGGACAGACCATAAGAACCTTGAGTACATCCGTTCTGCCAAACGACTTAATGCCCGTCAAGCTCGTTGGGCGTTGTTTTTCGCTCGTTTCGAGTTTGTGATTTCTTACCGTCCGGGTAGCAAGAACACCAAGCCTGATGCCTTATCCGTCTGTTTAGTTCTTCTGTGGCTTCTACTGATCCCGAGGGGATTCTTCCTTATGGGCGTGTTGTCGGGTTAACAGTCTGGGGAATCGAAAGACAGGTTAAGCAAGCACTCACGCACACTGCGTCGCTCGCGCGCTTGTCCTAGTAACCTCCTTTTCGTTCCTGTTTCCACTCGTCTGGCTGTTCTTCAGTGGGCTCACTCTGCCAAGTTAGCTGGTCATCCCGGTGTTCGAGGCACTCTTGCGTCTATTCGCCAGCGCTTTTGGTGGCCGACTCAGGAGCGTGACACGCGCCGTTTCGTGGCTGCTTGTTCGGACTGCGCGCAGACTAAGTCGGGTAACTCTCCTCCTGCCGGTCGTCTCAGACCGCTCCCCATTCCTTCTCGACCATGGTCTCACATCGCCCTAGACTTCATTACCGGTCTGCCTTTGTCTGCGGGGAAGACTGTGATTCTTACGGTTGTCGATAGGTTCTCTAAGGCGGCACATTTCATTCCCCTCGCTAAACTTCCTTCCGCTAAGGAGACGGCACAAATCATTATCGAGAATGTATTCAGAATTCATGGCCTCCCGTTAGACGCCGTTTCAGACAGAGGCCCGCAATTCACGTCACAGTTTTGGAGGGAGTTCTGTCGTTTGATTGGTGCGTCCGTCAGTCTCTCTTCCGGTTTCATCCCCAGTCTAACGGTCAAGCAGAGGGCCAATCAGACGATTGGTCGCATACTACGCAGCCTTTCTTTCAGAAACCCTGCGTCTTGGGCAGAACAGCTCCCCTGGGCAGAATACGCTCACTGGTCGCTTCCTTCGTCTGCTACCGGGTTATCTCCGTTTCAGAGTAGTCTGGGTTACCAGCCTCCTCTGTTCTCATCCCAGCTTGCCGAGTCCAGCGTTCCTCCGCTCAAGCGTTTGTCCAACGTTGTGAGCGCACCTGGAGGAGGGTGAGGTCTGCACTTTGCCGTTACAGGGCACAGACTGTGAGAGCCGCCAATAAACGCAGGATTAAGAGTCCAAGGTATTGTTGCGGCCAGAGAGTGTGGCTTTCCACTCGCAACCTTCCTCTTACGACAGCTTCTCGTAAGTTGACTCCGCGGTTCATTGGTCCGTTCCGTGTCTCCCAGGTCGTCAATCCTGTCGCTGTGCGACTGCTTCTTCCGCGACATCTTCGTCGCGTCCATCCTGTCTTCCATGTCTCCTGTGTTAAGCCCTTTCTTCGCACCCCCGTTCGTCTTCCTCCCCCTCCCGTCCTTGTCGAGAGCGCACCTATTTACAAGGTACATAAGATCATGGACATGCGTTCTCGGGACGGGGTCACCAATACTTAGTGGATTGGGAGGGTTACGGTCCTGAGGAGAGGAGTTGGGTTCCGTCTCGGGACGTGCTGGACCGTTCACTCATTGATGATTTCCTCCGTTGCCGCCAGGATTCCTCCTCGAGTGCGCCAGGAGGCGCTCGGTGAGTGGGGGGTACTGTCATGTTTTGTCATTTATTATCTTGTCTTGTCCCTGTGCTTCCCATTCTATTCGTTTCCCTCTGCTGGTCTTATTAGGTTCTTTCCCTTTTTCTATCCTCTCTCTCCCCTCCTCTCTCACTCTCTCGCTCTCTCTCTTCTCTCTATCGTTCCGTTCCTGCTCCCAGCTGTTCCTATTCCCTAATCAATCATTTAGTCTTCCCACACCTGTTCCCGATCCTTTCCCCTGATTAGAGTCCCTATTTCTTCCTTTGTGTTCCGTTCCTGTCCTGTCGGTTCCTTGTCTAGAATTCACCGTGCTGTGTTTGTGTATCGCCCTGTCGTGTCGTGTTTTCCTCAGATGCTGCGTGGTGAGCAGGTGTCTGAGTCTGTCTGGTTCAAGTGCCTTCCCGAGGCAACCTGCTGTTCACCTGCTGTTCAAGATCGAGTCTCCAGTTTGTCCTCGTCATTTCGAGTGAAAGTTGTGTTTTTTGTTTGTATTTACTTTACTGGATTAAAGACTCTGTTTTCGCCAAGTCGCTTTTGGGTCCTCTTTCACCTGCATGACAGTCATTGTCCATTTGGAAGACCCATTTGCGACAAAGCTATAACTTCCTGACTGATGTCTTGAGATGTTGCTTCAATATAACCACATACTTTTCCGTCCTCATGATACCATCTATTTTGTGAAGTGCACCAGTCCCTCCTGCAGCAAAGCACCCACACAACATGATGCTGCCACCCCTGTAACTCCCCCTTTCTCCTCCAAACATAACGATGGTCATTATGACCAAACAGTTCTATCTTTGTTTCATCAGACCAGAGGACATTTCTCCAAAAAGTATGATCTTTGTCCCCATGTGCAGTTGCAAACCATTGACTGACCTTTTTAATGGTGGTTTTGGAGCAGTGGCTTCTTCCTTGCTGAGAGGCCTTTCAGGTTATGTCGATATAATACTCGTTTTACTGTGGATATAGATACTTTTGTACCTGTTACCTCCAGCAGCTTCACAAGGTCCTTTGCTGTTGTTCTGGGATTGATTTGCACTTTTTGCACCAAAGTACATTCATCTCTAGGAGACAGAACGCGTCTCCTTCCTGAGCAGTATGATGGCTGCGTGGTCCCATGGTATTTATACTTGCGTACTATTGTTTGTACAGATGAACGTGGGGCCTTCAGGCATTTTGAAATTGCTCCCAAGGATGAACCAGACTTGTGGAGGTCTACATTTTCTTTTCTGAAGTCTTGGCTGATTTATTTTGATTTTCCCATGATGTCAAGCAAATACATATGTATATATGTATATACTGCACACTACCAGTCAAACGTTTGGACACACCAACTCATTCAAGGGTTTTTCTTATTTTAAAAAACAAAACAATTTTCTACATTGTAGAATAATAGTGAAGACATCAAAACAATGAAATAACACATATAGAAACATGTGGTAACCAAAAAATTGTTAAACAAATCAAAATATAGTTTATATTTGAAATTCTTCAAAGTAGCCACCCTTTGCCTTGATGACAGCTTTGCACGCTCTTGGCATTCTCTTGACCAGCTTCATGATGTCATTACCTGGAATACATTTTTGGTTACTACATTATTCCATATGTGTTTTTTCATAGTTTTGATGTCTTCACTATTATTCTACAGTATAGAAAATAGCAAAAATAAAGAAAACCGCTTCAATGAGCAGGTGTGTCCAAACTTTTGACTGGCACTGTATATTTTGCTGAAAGGAGCGCCATCCATTTTCATTTCAGAGTGGTCAGATTTTCTCCATATAACTCTTATTATAAATAACGTTCACTCCACTCCCTAAGATATGTGTGTTCGTATGTGTCTCCCACTGTCTGAGAGCCAAGAAAGTCCGAGAGACAACCCCAAAAATGTATTGGGGGTGGCACACGGGGAGTGTGGCTACGTCAGGTAGGAGACCTGAGTCAACTTCCTGTGCTTACCGGAGAGCGAGAGGGACCGGGCAGGCACCGTGTTATGCCGTGAGGCACACGGTGTCCCCGGTGCGTGTGCATAGCCCGGTGCGGTACATTGCAGCACCTCGTATCGGCTGGGCTAGAGTGGGCATCGAGCTAGGTGCCATGAAGCCGGCTCAGCGCATCTGGTCTCTAGTGCATCTCCCGGGCCGGGATACATGGCACCAGCCCTACGCATGGTGTCCCCGGTTCGCCAGCACAGCCCAGTGCGGGCTATTCCACCTCGCCGCACTGGCCCTGTTACGGGAGCATTCAGCCAGGTAGGGTTGGGCAGGCTCGGTGCTCGAGACCTCCAGTGTGCCTTCACGGTCCGGTGTATCCGGTGCCACCTCCACGCACCAGCCCTCCGGTGGCAGCCCCCGCACTAGGCTGTCTCTCTGTCTCCTCCCTACAGATGCTCCCGCCTGTCAAACGCTACCAGAGCCTTCCTCCTGCCCAGCGCTGTCAGAGTCTCCCGTCTGTCCTGAGCTGCCAGAGTCTCCTGTCTGTCCTGAGCTGCGAGAGTCTCCCGTCTGTCCTGAGCTGCCAGAGTCTCCTGTCTGTCCTGAGCTGCGAGAGTCTCCCGTCTGTCCTGAGCTGCCAGAGCCGCCAGTCTATCCTGAGCTGCCAGAGTCTCCCATCTGTCCTGAGCTGCCAGAGTCTCCCGTCTGTCCTAAGCCGCCAGAGCCGCCAGTCTGTCCTGAGCTGCCAGAGTCTCCCGTCTGTCCTGAGCTGCCAGAGTCTCCCGCCTGTCCGGCACCGCCGAAGTCTCCTGCCTGTCCGGTGCTGCCGGAATCTCCCGTCCAGTCGGGACCCGTTGCTTGGGTCCCGAAAACTATGGTGAAGTGGGGTCCACCTCCCGCGCCAGAGCTGCCACCGCAAACAGATGCCCACCCAGACCCTCCCCTATAGATGCTGCAGGATTTCAGTCCTTCACAGCATAGTGTGTTACCAATTGTTTTCTTGGTGACTATGGTCCCAGCTGCCTTGAGATCATTGACAAGATCCTCCCGTGTAGTTCTGGGCTGATTCCTCATCGTTCTCATGATTATTGCAACTCCACGAGGTGAGATTAGGCCAAGGGAGATTGACAGTTCTTTTGTGTTTCTTCCATTTGCGAATAATCGCACCAACTGTTGTCACCTTCTCACCAAGCTGCTTGGCGATGGTCTTGTAGCCCATTCCAGCCTTGTGTAGGTCTACAATCTTGTCCCTGACATCCTTGGAGAACTCTTTGGTCTTGGCCATGGTGGAGAGTTTGGAATCTGATTGATTGCTTCTGTGGACAGGTGTCTTTTATAGAGGTAATAAACTGAGATTAGGAGCACTGCCTTTAAGATTGTGCTCTTAATATCAGCTCGTTACCTGTATAAAAGACACCTGGGAGCCAGAAATCTTTCTGATTGAGAGGGGGTCAAATATTTATTTCCCTCATTAAAATGCAAATCAATTTATAACATTTTTGACATGCGTTTTTCTGGATTCTTTTTTTATTATTCTGTCTCTCACTGTTCAAATAAACCTACCATTAAAATTATAGACTGATAATTTCTTTGTCAGTGGGCAAACGTACAAAATCAGCAGGGGATCAAATACTTTTTTCCTTCACTGTAAGGATGTACTACTTATGCTATTTTTGGGGTATTGCTACTTTACTTTGCTATTTATATTTTTGATAACTTTTACTTGTTGGAGTGTGCCCATGGCTATCTGTAAAAATAATTAAAAAAATAAAAATGATGCTGTCTGCTTTGCTTAATATAAGGAATTTGAAATTATTTATAATTTTATTTTTGATACTTATGCATATTTAAAACCAAATTCCTTTTGAGTTTTACTCAAGTAGTATTTTAATGGTGACTTTCACTTTTACTTGAGTCATTTTCTATTAAGGTATTTTACCTTTTCCTCAAGTATGACGGGAGCAGTGGTGACATGGAGTTCTGGAGTGTGTGACAAAGGGGTCTGGCGTGTGGGTTCAGGGACGGGTCACTGAGACAATTCCACATAGGATCTGCATGATTTCACCCCAGTGGAGTCTCTCCCTCTGACTCTGTCAGGTAGGTAGCGCGCTCCTGAGAGAGCTGCCTTTAGCTGTCTGTGCTGCCTGATGAAAAATGTCCTGTCTAGAAAAAGAGGGTGTTATGATTCAATAAGCAAACAAGAACCCCATCACATATTTCACTGCTTTTAATATGGTTTGTGTTGTGGTTAGTTTCACCCTGGTATTGTGTAGTGTTTTGTTTCTGCTCTTCAGTGGTTGATGTATATGGGCAAATGTAGACAAAACACTTCTAAATTGTTTCATTGGCTCATATTCGCATCTACGCATTTCTTTATTAGAGTGTGGGCTGAAGAAATGGTGCCATACAGAACTTGTAATGTCCCACTGCTGGCGCACAGTGGTGTCAGCTCACCGGAGGACCAGTGACCAATTTTCCCTCAACATTTATTCTTCACTGAGCAAATGTCAGGTCTGCTGATCTCAAACTTGAACAGACTACTGTAGCTACTTGATCATAATGTAGGCCTACCAGAGTGGTCTACCATCAGAAAACAATGGAGAAAATGCATCACATAACAATTTAACATGGAAATAGCTGTTCTATCATTCAGCCTACAGTAGCAGCCGATGTGTGGTGTTCAATGTAGGCCTACATTCCATGAGACTTTTGACAAAAATAATGCAGGGCTTGACATTAACCTGTTTATCCACTTGTCCTTCAGACAAGGAGGTGACTGAAAATGTTGTTGTGTTGTTTGATGCAAGAAAACACTTTATAAAATGAAAGGCATAATTATTCACATTCAATTATTACATAGAATCAGACAAATGATGCTACCCTCTGCCTACTGGCTACTTACCTTAATCAATCCTGTCTCAAAATACAACACTGCCCCTTTAAGACAAAATAAATAGATTTTCAAAGATGTCTAGAAATGCACATGTTTTGTGCTCTTCAAGAAAGCAATCCCTCCCCCATTCCCGACTACAAATGATCTATAACTGAGATCCCCAAGGAGATCCCCAAGGATTGGAAAGCTGCCGCAGTCATCCCCCTCTTCAAATTGGGAGACACCCTGGACCCAAACTGTTACAGACCTATATCCATCCTGCCCTGCCTATCTAAGGTCTTCGAAAGCCAAGTCAACAAACAGGTCACTGACCATCTCGAATCCCACCGTACCTTCTCCGCTGTGCAATCTGGTTTCCGAGCCGGTCACGGGTGCACCTCAGCCACACTCAAGGTACTAAACGATATCATAACCGCCATCGATAAAAGTACTGTCACTGTGCAGCCGTCTTCATCGACCTCGCCAAGGCTTTCGACTCTGTCAATCACCATATTCTTATCGGCAGACTCAACAGCCTCGGTTTTTCGGATGACTGCCTTGCCTGGTTCACCAATTACTTTGCAGACAGAGTCCAGTGTGTCAAATCGGAGGGCATGCTGTCCGGTCCTCTGGCAGTCTCTAAGGGGGTGCCACAGGGTTCAATTCTCGGGCCGACTCTTTTCTCTGTGTATATCAATGATGTTGCTCTTGCTGCGGGCGATTCCCTGATCCACCTCTACGCAGACGACACCATTCTATATACTTTCGGCCCGTCATTGGACACTGTGCTATCTAACCTCCAAACGAGCTTCAATGCCATACAGCACTCCTTCCGTGGCCTCCAACTGCTCTTAAACGCGAGTAAAACCAAATGCATGCTTTTCAACCGATCGCTGCCTGCACCCGCATGCCCTACTAGCATCACCACCCTGGATGGTTCCGACCTTGAATATGTGGACATCTATAAGTACCTAGGTGTCTGGCTAGACTGCAAACTCTCCTTCCAGACCCACATCAAACATCTCCAATCGAAAATCAAATCAAGAGTCGGCTTTCTATTCCGCAACAAAGCCTCCTTCACTCACGCTGCCAAGCTTACCCTAGTAAAACTGACTATCCTACCGATCCTCGACCGGCGATGTCATCTACAAAATGGCTTCCAACACTCTACTCAGCAAACTGGATGCAGTCTATCACAGTGCCATCCGTTTTGTCACTAAAGCACCTTATACCACCCACCACTGCGACTTGTATGCTCTGGTCGGCTGGCCCTCACTACATATTCGTCGCCAGACCCACTGGCTCCAGGTCATCTACAAGTCCATGCTAGGTAAAGCTCCGCCTTATCTCAGTTCACTGGTCACGATGGCAACACCCATCCGTAGCACGCGCTCCAGCAGGTGTATCTCACTGATCATCCCTAAAGCCAACACATCATTTGGCCGCCTTTCGTTCCAGTACTCTGCTGCCTGTGACTGGAACGAATTGCAAAAATCGCTGAAGTTGGAGACTTTTATCTCCCTCACCAACTTCAAACATCAGCTATCCAAGCAGCTAACTGATCGCTGCAGCTGTACATAGTCTATAGGAATATAGCCCACCCATTTTCACCTACCTCATTCCCATACTGTTTTTATACTGTTTTTATTTATTTATTTTTCTGCTCTTTTGCACACCAATATCTCTACCTGTACATGACCATCTGATCATTTATCACTCCAGTGTTAATCTGCAAAATTGTATTATTCGCCTACCTCCTCATGCCTTTTGCACACATTGTATATAGACTGCCCATTTTTTTCTACTGTGTTATTGACTTGTTAATTGTTTATTCCATGTGTAACTCTGTGTTGTCTGTTCACACTGCTTGCTTTATCTTGGCCAGGTCGCAGTTGCAAATGAGAACTTGTTCCAACTAGCCTACCTGGTTAAATAAAGGTGAAATAAAAAATTAAAAAA